>NC_060209.1:2022916-2335833 GCF_021130785.1 Homalodisca vitripennis
AGTCTTAAATTAGGTTTTCTATAGTTTAATTTACTCCAATTTTTAATTACCTTAGCATAGACTCTCATAAAATAGCATTTTTCTTTTCTTACTGCATTACTATTTATAAAATTAGTATTCTTAGACTTATGAAACCGGGGAGGGATATTTTTAGGTGTTGTGTGTAATACCACTCCCCTATCGACTAGTTTTTTGGATTCCTAAAACATTTTTTTGCTAAGTGACCAGGCCTATTACAATTGAAACATAACTTTGGGTTTTTGACAGCAGGCCTACTTTTTCTAAGTTCAACATGTGGTGGATACATGTTGTTAACATAATATGTCTTACTTAAATTGTCCCTTAAGTTATCATTAAAGGTTATATTGTTACTAGCTATACACACATTTTCCAAATCTGTAAAACAAATGGGATTGTTTTCAAAAATTAACTTATTTCTATCTGTAGGCTTAATACCTCTTTTTATACAAGTTACCAAGTCCTGTTCACTTATGTTACACAATAAAACTTGACTGAGCTCTTTGATGTCATAGATGTATTCATACAGTGGCTCATCAAACCTTTGTGGCCTATAAACTAAATCTAGTCTCAGTCTTTCAATTAGGCCTACAGGGATAAAAGCACTAATTAATTCCCTGTGTAGATAGTTGACATTTGGCATGACAGACTTACACTGTATTATTTTGGCTAAAAGTGGACATTTTGCATAACATGGCAACAATGTTAAAATTTCATTTTCTGATAGGCTAGTTTCACATTTTAGTTTTAACAAAGTTTTCAAAAAGTTTATTAGCTCAGGTACTACTAAGCCATTTGTTACTGTAAAATTTTGTAAATAACATTCTACAGGGTTGTTTAACTTATTAAACATATTTAAACCAGACATAGGTTGACTAATACAATCATTGTTTGCATTATAAATAGGCATTATAGGCAAAGTGGGGGTACTGGCAGTAGGCTGTGATATTGTTGGTGGTTGTACAGAAATAGGGCCTATTTGTTCTTTCACTGCCTGTTCCATAGCCTCACCTTGTTCTAATGATTCATTTAAATTGGCTTCTAACACTTTAAGCTGTTCTAGGTTCACTGTAGGTAGCAAGTTTTTAGCTAACTGTTGTTCAACATTTACTAGCCTACACTTTAAAGCTGATAAAGTTTCACTATGTACAGAACTTAGTTCTAGCTGGTTGTCTAAAAATAAACGGTTTATTAAATGTTTACACTTTTCTTGGAATTTGGTGATTTCTAAAGGTGAACTAGCACTGTTCAATTCACTGCACCCATGTTCTAATAATATCACTTTTTCACTGAGAAGTTTTACTTCCTGATTGTGGTCAATTTTTAATAGGCTACTAGGAGTAGGTAAAATATTGTTTCTCAAACACTGTCTTAAGGACTTTCTGAGTTCATTTACTGTACTGTCACTATTTAATTTAATACCTCTAGATATCAGTTCAAATACCAACTCATCTTTAGACAAATATTCTATTTTAATGGCAGGCACTGTGGCGTTTTCACTCAGTTTCACCCAGTTGATGGCAGAGTAGGCACATCAATAGCAGAGTCGCGCAATAAAATTATGTGTACCGTATGACGATAACATATGGGGGTGGTGACTTCTGAGGTCGTAGTGATAAATACTAGAAATACAAAGTTTACTTATAAGTTCAGTTTAATTACGAAAACTTAAAAGCACCACTTTTAGATGGTAAAGGAAAAGTTATGTAATGCCACGTTGCTGCCAATAAGAATATAATAACTAAAAAATATATCTTCTAGGTGGGCCTAAAATATCCAATGTTCTATTGAATTATGCGTACGACGTTTTACTTTACAAAACAATAATATTTCACTTCCCTTCGCAATAGGTAGACTCACAACCCGGGTGTCGGCGTCTTGGCACGAGACATTGAAGCTGTAGTCTAAGAACGGTTATTTCTAGAAGAGGAGTAGAGTTGGGAAGTGGTAGCCGTCTATTCAAACAACACGTGAGATACACCAGCTACGTAAACTCGCCTAAAACAAATTCGCGACGGTATTAGCCATTTAATGATACAAATTACTATTTATAACAACGTGCTCGTCGCCATAAGGACGATGCCACAACCTTTATCTATCTCCATCAAGCAAATAAAAGATCTTCAAGGGTAAGTTACTTTACTATTCACATCTTTACATTACGTTACATTCATTTTATACGTTTGGCATCAAAGGGCTAATTTAATAATACGAAAAGATCAATTTTACTTACGGACAAAGCGCGCGAGGTCTGATCGGTTACGTAGTTGGGCTGCTACAAAGGGTTACAAGAAAAAAATTCATACGCGTGCCAATTAGGTAGTTACTCCGCCCAATAATTTAGTTCCGGAACATTGGATGTAAAATAATATTATATTATATTGGCTGATTAGGTTGCGAAATTTACATTGCATGAAATTTATTTAACTAATTTACGGTACAAGATGAGATATGAGGATTGAAAGTTAAAGTAGGATCCAAAATTACGCCTAAATCCTTAAATTCAAATACCCTTTCAAGATTACTACCATTTATGGCATAGTTATTCGAAATTGATATCTTTATCCTTGTGAATGACATTACTTTGCACTTACTAATATTAAAAAAGATCTTATATTTACTAGTCCAATCTACAATTGCATCCAAATCCCCCTGTAATGCATTGGGATCCTGAGGGCTATTGACTACTTTATAAAGTTTAAGGTCATCTGCGTACAGTAAAATTTGTGAATTTTTTGTGCAGTTAACAATATCATTGATAAACAAATTAAAAAGTACTGGGCTCAAGTTTGACCCCTGAGGAACCCCTGAAGTTACTAAATATTGACTAGAATTGTGCCCCATATAAGAAACATATAGTAACCTATTAGAAAAGTAAGAATAAAAAAAATTTACCAACTTAGATGAGAAACCTAAATTATGCATTTTACTTAAAATTAAACTGAGATCTACTCTATCAAACGCCTTAGTTAAATCTGTAAATATTACATCTACCTGAGAGTTATTATTCATTTGAAATAAGACATATTCCGTAAAATTTAACAAATTTGTAACAATTGATTTCTTAGCTTGAAACCCATGCTGCCTATCAGACATCAATGGTGTCATAAAATTTACAATTTTTTTACAAATAATAATCTCAAATTTTTGCAGGAGTTGATAAAATTGCAACTGGACGATAACTCTGTACAAGCTTAGAATTTCCACTTTTAAAAATAGGTGTTACTCGAGTCAATTTAAACAAATCAGGAAAACAACAATTAATTAAACAAATGTTAAAAATTATACAAAGTGGTTTCACAAATATTTCACTACAACTCTTATAAATATATGATTGGATTTTATCTGGGCCAGCAGATCGTTTACAACTAAGGCATTTAATAGCATCACTTACATCACCCTCAAATGTCTTATCAATAACTAAGGCTAGGGAGGATAGACAAGTTCCATGGTCAGTGAACTTTCCAGTTAAAGAGGATGGAGTGAAAGTAGATTTAAAGTATGTAGCAAATGCTTCGGCTATGTTACTATCCCCTTTAGTAATCTGACATAAATCTGACATATGATTATTAGCATTCTTATGATTCGTTGAATTCTTTATAAAATCCCAGAAATTTCTCAAATCTTTATTGATGCTACTTTCAACACTATTTAAATAAATATAATAATCCAATTTTATTCTACATTTAATATCTTTCCTTAATCTTTTGAACTCTCTTAAATATATCTCATTAAAGTTTCGTGTTAACTTCCTTCTAATTCTTATTTTCAATTTAATAATATTTATTAGTTCGTTACTATACCATCCTGGATATCCACGTTTTACTTTGTTCCTATTTGGACAGCAGTTATCAAAAACTTGATAAATTGCTTTGTAAAATAAGTCCACAACCAAATTAGGATCATTAATATTATACAAAAAGGACCAATGAATGTTCCTAAGACCATGATACAACTCTACAAAATTGGTTTTCTTAAAATTGTAACTACTAATGCTGCTGTTATTACTATTTCCAGACTTATTCAAAACATAATGCACCATTCTAGCTTCCAAACATAAAGCAGGGTGGTAATTGTCCTCATTAATAACGGGGCTGTCACAATGATAGGCCAAACCCAGTTCCAGCCAATTTGAAATAACAAGATCAAATGTTCTGCCCTGGTGATTAGGTATAAAATTATGCATAGACAAATTTCCCAAATTCATAAAATTGCTTAACTCATTAAAAATGCTGTCACCTTTTTCTAAATCTTCATGAGGAAGTATTCTTAAATTAAAATCGCCAAGAATGCAAATTCTACATTTATGGGTACTACATAACCTTTCTACAAATTCAAAAAACCTAATATAAGCATATAAAGTAGAATTACACCTAAAGTATACTACTACAATCAATAAAGTAAACCCCTTACCATCCCTAACTTTAACCCATATCATCTCTTCTGACCTATCAACTAATACATGCTCAGACTGTAAAAAATTATTCCTAACAGCTAATTAAACTCCTCCCCCCTTGCCCATTCCACTCACTAGCCTATCCCTATCTCTACGAAAAATACTAAACTCATTATTACACATTTCTCCATTATTTATTTCAGGAAGTAACCAGGTTTCTGTCAATGCAACTATGTGATAATCTCAAGCCAAAACATTAGTTCTGAAAGTATTAGTTTTTGACCTAAGCCCTCTTACATTCTGGTAGTATATATTAAGTACTTTATTACTATACTAAATGTTAATATACAAAATTTTTTGTTTTTATTATGATGACCTTAAATATTCTCGAACTCATAAGATTTAAGTAGATACTGGTTGAAATTAAAACTGCACCTTTTTAGAAATATTCAAGGTTTATTAAATCAATCCAAATTTCAATTATTAACCTTGTATTCCACCAATGAAATGTTTTGCACAATAGTTTAAAATTACTACTTCCTTAGGCAAGGCACTTTCGATTTAACATGGGCTCACTGTCCTCTAAATACGTATGTATAAAATATAAAAATAAAATAATAATCTTGAATAAATTTGTATGAAATAAAATAAATAGGCTTCTTCTCAAAACTAATAAAATAAAATTATAAACTTCTTTAAAATAAAATTCTCAAACAAAACTAAACAGTTCTCAACAGGAATTTTTCACAAGTTCCTACAGGATATGGTGCAGCACCTGCAGCTCTTAATTTTAACTAGAATCCCTATAATTTCAATTAGATTTTCACGTTTGACTTTAAATAAATAACTCCTTTACAATTTAGATATATATTAGTCGACACTCAACAGAATTTGATCGTTAATTTCAAATTTCAATTCCAATTTCAAATTAATTCACTTCTTAAATTTTCAAATTCCAAATTTAGAAAAATTTAATAATTCAGTCAAAAGTACTTAGCTCTTTAGTCGTGAAGGTCTTGGAGTTTGGTATTAAAATAATTTATACCGACGGATCCTACGCCCGACACTACTTTTAAACTCGCACTAAAGACTTTACTCTATCGCTTCTCAACTCGGAATGGAAGCAGAGCGTGTTTTCTTGGCCTGCACCGACTACGCTCCTGTTCCTGCAGGCCTGTTTGAATCACTCTCAACGCAGGTTCGCCGCCTAACAAAAGATTGAGTCCACTGTAGACTATTGTTTAGCATTCACTGCCATCAAGTCAGGTCTAGACCAGATTCCAAGCGCGTTGTGCCTGCCGCTGGATTACAATATAAATTTACTTTTTTATTCCCTATCCATTTACAATTCTAAAATAAAATTTTATTTATTAGATTTTTATTTTTATTTAAAGTATACCATGTAATTGGTATAATTACACTTATTCATGTTAGACATAGAGCACATTTGGAGAAAATAAATAGAAAATATAATTTAACAGTATAAGGCTCACTCAGTAATAACCACATAATACTACCATATAACAGGCATACTAGGCTTATATCAACCAGGCAACTAACTTCAGTATAAATATTGTACATTAATATAATACTGCTCATGATAGGCATACATAAATAATAATAATAAACATTAAAACTAGCATTGTTCAAGCTTCTAAATATATGTTCCAAGCTTAAGCTTAAAGTGTCTAACCTAATAGCTTTGTAAACAAACCTAGTATAAATATAACTAGCTCCATGCAGTGAATAAAACAAATAAGCAGGCCTACATTTTTGGTAATAACATATTTCACTCTCGATATACAAATACACAATAAACACCAAACCAAAATGACATGACACCAACACTAGGGTCCTCCACTCAAAGCCCATCTAGGCTGGCTTCAGTATGAATTTTCACAGCTTTATCGTTAGTAGCCTTTCTCACGTAGATGGAACAATTAAGGGTCCATACGTATTGGTAGCCTTTCTTCCTAGCAGCTTCTCTAGTTTTCTGCAGTAGCTTCCTATTTGGTTATGTGAGTGATTCATTAACATACAGTAGATACTAGATTCACTGGCATAACCCAAGTCAGCCGCACGTAAGTGCTTCTTAGCCTTTCTCTTCTGTAAAAATTCATCTTTTTCCAGTCGGCTGATAAATTTAATTATAATAGGCCTTTCACCATCTTCGCCTACTGTACCCATCCGATGAGCAGCATCCACAAGATTTGTGGACCAGTCCTTGAAGTTTATTGCCATCGCCAATCGTTTAATCACATTTAATACCACTTCGTTTTTTACATCTGTTATACCGTACACTACTAAATTGTTCCGGTGTGAGTATTGTTCAAGATCATTTAACTTTCGTTCTAAATCACGAACCTTAGACTTTAATTTAATGTTCTCGTTTTAACACCATCAACCTCACTAACACACATATCGACTCTCGCGTCTTGCTTCTTAATAGACTCCGATAGATCCTTAATGTTATTATGACAGAGCTCAACTGACGTGGCCAAATCAACTTGTTCCTGCTGAATAACCTTGATAACAGTACTGTTTGCCTCAATAGCACTAATTATCGTATTGAGTTTCTTATCAATTGATTGTAAAGTTGGCTCGTTATCTTCAATGGACTTGGACATATTTCTAGTTTTCACGTTTGATGTCTTCTCAGTGTTATCAGGCATGATAGCGCAATATGGAGAAATGGCGGTTCACAGCGTACAACTTAAAATCAATTATTTCTAAGCAGAAATAGTGCTGGTCCTCAATAAACCTTTATTAACTAAAAATGTTATATTTACCACAGCACAATAATAAACACTTTAACAAAATATTGTAAGAAATACCCGTGAAAAATACTAATACTGTAAGGAGCCAATACACCCAATTACACCATGGTAGCCATCTTGATGATGTATTGTTTTGTACATTATTGTAGTATGTTGGTTGAGGGAGAGCCGAGAAACATCAGAACTCCCGAAATAACGTCCAGCATCATTCAAAATATATCTCAGATTCTTACGCTATATTTGCAATCACTGAAAGTTACTGCATCATAGCGTTAGAAACAAATACATTTATTTTGATAATAACTCTATACAAGATAAGGTGTTTAACACTTGGTATGGTAACACCAAACTTGACATATTTGTAGCATTATTTGTTCATGCGAACTATTGTAGAGTTTATGATTGAATTTTGTACAGCGTAAATCAACAGCAAAATTTGTATATCCCTAAAACAAGAAACAAATAAATACAAGAATATTATTGGTAGCTGTGTAGTAAATAATGCACTGGGTATACATACAATTAATCATGAAGACCTAAAACTAGTATCAGCAAACCTTGCTCCAATTTTGGCAAAATATATTAACCTATCATAAGCAAATTTCCAATTAACTTAAAACATAAATTGTGAAACCAGCGTTGAAGAAGGGATCAAAGGATATTTTTGAAAATTACCGTCAAATTGTCCTACTTTCAATTAGAGAAAAGATTTTAGAAAAAAAATTGTTTTTAAAAAAACTAAATACTAAAAAGACTAAAATATGTGAAAATAAAATTGTCAGTGGGCGCCAATTTGATTTCCAATTGGAGAAGTGTATGGAAAGCCTGTTGAGCAATTTTTGGAATTATGCCAGCAGATAACTCAGCAAAGGATGTCACGTGATATGCATTTTTATAGATTTTTTAAAGACCTTTAATACTATATAGACTATGATAAAATACTTAAAGCTCTAGTAAGAATAGGTGTGTTAGGCAAACAACTGACATGGTTTGAGTATAACTTAAGCAAATAAATCATTTGCAGTTAAAATAACATACTGTCTCTGGTGAATATAAATCAAGTAATTGTAGGTTCAAGAAGTAGTTTGGGGTCAGTTTTGTTCAACATTTATATCAATAAAATATTTAAATCTGTAAATTTAGCTAAGCTTTTGGGGTTACGCAGAGGATGTTGTCATGGTAGCATCCCACAAAACCATTCAGACTGTAAAAAATATTTTACAGTGGGATTTGAATGCTAGCAATAAATGGTTACATAATATATAGTTAATTGTTAATGCTCAAAAAATAGTTGCAATCAATTTAAACTTTAAAACATATTAGTAAAACACACCTGCGATGTACTAATTACCAACATACGTGTAGACTTCAAAACTTTATGATTATGAATGAATATTCCTATTCACCACAGTACTTACCAGTAATGTAACAGAAAAATATAAGAATTCTCAAATATAACAATAAAATTAGTGAATGTAATTCATAGGAATAACAGTTACTAGTTTTTATTATCTGGGAGTTACCATAGACAATGGCCTATCATGGAGAAATTAAAATGAAAAATTAAAGCAAAACTTATTCTGTAGATATACATATCTATAGATAGAAATATAATCAACATATGCTAAAGTTTCAATGTTAATAAGCATTGATAAAATGATTTATTAGGTATAGAGTAACTATACAGGGTGATTCATGAAGTTCTCCCCCCACTTCTACAGCACATTTTACTAGTAAAAATAATGAAAAAATGTTATATAAACATAGGTCCGAAAACGCTTCGTTAGCGAGTTACAGCTAGCGAAAGATTTCGCCTGAATTCCTGGGTAAAGAGTAAAAATAAAGCCATACTGAACTTTTGGAAAGGTTAATTAAGTAAGAAATATCGTGGATTCTTATGTATTTTTACCTGATAAACTCTGCTGGCATTAGCCACTACTCAATTTGTAAATGAGTTGTAAATGTTATGCCTGTCCTGATGGAAGAGCGGAACAACGAACCGAATCAGGGCAGGGGAAATATAGAAATTGTCAAATTGTCTCTCTCTCTCTCTCTCTCTCTCTCTCTCTCTCTCTCTCCCTATTTTAACATTTCGGAAGCGTAATTCAAAATTTTTATTATTCCTAATTTGTTATTCACCTGATCCAAATTGTGTACTAACTTTAATAAATCACATAATAGTTCGACTCCGCTGTTTTATTTTAAAATGTTTACGCTATAATACGTATATATAATATAAATAAAATTATTAACGTATTTATACGTTAATTATCTAATTAATCAAAATGGCGTTAATCTTCCTCGCCACGAACCCAAGGGAAGACCTTTCGTCCCACTGGGCAAACGAAGGCCGGCTACCACATAATAATCATTAAGGACAAAAATTAACAACGCCTATTTCACTATGCATATACATAGGATAATTTGGAATTTAAAATCACTTCATAGAGGCAACTGAGCAGAGAATCATTAGAATGGAAAGGATATATTAAAGTCATTGAAATGCTTTATATCTAATTGTAGCTACATTTTTATCAGAAATGAAAGACCAATAACAAATATAGCAATACAACATATACATTTCAGCATATAAGAATTATTAAATAAAAAATGAACAATAGCAAGATAAAAACCAAATTATCATGGACATTCGAATTATCACAGGTAATATAGTCTAGGAAAACATATTTGACATCTGAACTTACGAATATTATTTTTTTTTTTTCAGTAACCACTCATACACAAGTAATTTAAATAAATAGAAATATTTTTAATGTAGATATTATCAGTTGTTGTATAACGCGGGATAATTATACTCTGTCAGTCACTCTCCAAAAACGGTTCTAACATAAGGAATCTTTAGCTTTGGTGTGTTCCTAAAAGCAATTTGAAATATTTTGGAATTTTTAATTTTAAATTCACCTTTTCCAAAATAAGCTATTAATATATAATAGCTCTTAAAATCCCTTGTTGCCAGGTGACTAGACTTTCTAAAGTATGTGTTCACTATTAAATGTAAGCTCTAAAAATTATTTTCAGTAATTGATTAATTTTTATTAAATGTCATTCGACAGCCATTCAATATAGTATACAGGGTGATTCATGAAGTTCTCCCCCCACTTCTACAGCACATTTTACTAGTAAAAATAATGCAAAAATGTTATATAAACATAGGTCCGAAAACGCTTCGTTAGCGAGTTACAGCTAGCGAAAGATTTCGCCTGAATTCCTGGGTAAAGAGTAAAATAAAGCCATACTGAACTTTTGGAAAGGTTAATTAAGTAAGAAATGTCGTGGATTCTTATGTATTTTTACCTGATAAAGCTAATAAAATAGGTTTCAGAACTGTACCTGTAGTAGTTTTTTAGGGATTCAGGGTTAAATGCAAAAAATTGGGGCACGAAACAATGTTTTTTACATAAAATCAACAAACATTAATTGTAGAGAATTTAATTCTGAGAAAATTGATATAATCAAAGTCTAAAATAAAACAGAAATAAGTACCAAAAAATCGATTTTATTCAGTATAATACATTACTAGTTTTAAGCAAAATTAATCAGGTTGGGCCAACCGTACGCACCTTTTTATAATAGATGTTCGAAAATGAGGCCATCATTATCAATACATTTTGCAGCACGTTTGTGTATTGCTTTTGTCCCATTTCTTAATTTTTCAGGACTTCCCTGTATCTGCACAGCCGAATCCATAATACGGGCAATTAATTCATCACAAGAATTCACTTTTGTCTTGTATACAATGTCTTTCATCCATCCCCAGATGCAATAATCCAATGGAGATAGATCTGGTGATCTTGGTGGCCAAGGGCGAGGCCCTCCACGACCAATCCAGTGTCCAGGAAATTGACGATTTAAGTAAGCAGAAACGGCACGTGAAAAGTGGGGAGGTGCTCCGTCATGCTGGAAGTACAAATTTTGTCTGAGATGTAAAGGAACATTCTCTAACAGCTGCGGCAACTCTTCTTGAAGGAAATGCAAATAGAACTCAGCATTTAGGCGTCCAGGTAATATGAAAGGTCCAATCAGCCGATTGTGCAAAAGGCCACACCAGACATTGACGCTAAATCGGTGTTGAAAGTTCTGTTCCACTACCTCATGTGGATTTTCTTCTGCCCATGAGTGTTCATTGTGCAAGTTATTGACACCATCCCGAGTGAATTGTGCCTCATCCGTAAACAAAATACGCTTGTAGAGTTTATTATTAATATTGAAAAAGTTGCAAAACTCCAAGTGAAGCGGACCATCCCCTAGCTGTAGATGTTGAACCTTTTGTTTATGAAATGGATAAAATTTGTTTCGATTAAGTGACCTCCACACCGTTGACTGCGAAACTCCTATCCACCTAGAAATACGTCGTGTACTTACACCTGGACTGCGATGAACAGCATTAATACCAATATCATCATCAAGTTGGACAGCTCGTTCATAATTGGTTCTAGTACTTGGTAGTGATCCTGTTTCCCGAAGAGTACGAAAAGTTCCTGAAATTGTTTTGGTATCTGGAATCCTCCTATTAGGGTAACGTAGTTCATACTCTTCTACAGCAGCTCTAGCATTACCATTACAGTAACCCAAAATAAAAACCATATCAGCGTATTCGCTGATGTAAATAAGTAAGGCATTTTTTCGCTGAATAAACAATCGAATTATAACTCACAGAAAAAATGCATTTAATAACACGATTCACAGAACCCGATCTCCTGCTGTAGCTTGCAAAACACCACTAATACACAGTTCTAACGTAACAGTACAGAATACCATTGTTGATCAGCTGTTATTCGTGCGTTACCAACTTAGAAATTAATAAAACAAAAAACTGCATTTCGATGATTAGTAAACAATAATGGGAAAATGTTTGCTTCATTTATTTTCGAACATTTGATGTAAATTTTTATAAAAAAAAAAAATACAACGTATTAAAACATGATATTTTTATTTACAAACAAATTTATTTAACAGTTAATCTTGTTTTCTCAATTTATCTCATCATTAAGGAACAAACATTTTGTTTTTGTTTTATTTTAACTAAATATCGTACGGTATTTCTTTACAGCTAGTAATGTATTATACTGAATAAAATCGATTTTTTGGTACTTATTTCTTTTTTATTTTAGACTTTGATTATATCAATTTTCTCAGAATTAAATTCTCTACAATTAATGTTTGTTGATTTTATGCATTTATTACCAATTTAACAAAGTTATTGTACATGAAACTTAAAAAAAACATTGTTTAGTGCCCCAATCTTTTGCATTTAACCCTGAATCCCTCAAAAACTACAACAGGTACAGTTCTGAAACCTATTTTATTAGCTTTATCAGGTAAACATACATAAGAATCCACGATATTTCTTACTTAATTAACCTTTCCAAAAGTTCAGTATGGCTTTATTTTACTCTTTACCCAGGAATTCAGGCGAAATATTTCGCTAGCTGTAACTCGCTAACGAAGCGTTTTCGGACCTATGTTTATATAACATTTTTTCATTATTTTTACTAGTAAAATGTGCTGTAGAAGTGGGGGGAGAACTTCATGAATCACTCTGTATACTATATTGAATGGCTGTCGAATGACATTTAATAAAAATTAATCAATTACTGAAAATAAGTTTTAGAGCTTACATTTAATAGTGAACACATACTTTAGAAAGTCTAGTCACCTGGCAACAAGGGATTTTAAGAGCTATTATATATTAATAGCTTATTTTGGAAAAGGTGAATTTAAAATTAAAAATTCCAAAATATTTCAAATTGCTTTTAGGAACACACCAAAGCTAAAGATTCCTTATGTTAGAACCGTTTTTGGAGAGAGACTGACTGAGTATAATTATCCCGCGCTATACAACAACTGATAATATCTACATTAAAAATATTTCTATTTATTTAAATTACTTGTGTATGAGTGGTTACTGAAAAAAAATTAATATTCGTAAGTTCAGATGTCAAATATGTTTTCCTAGACTATATTACGTGTGATAATTTGAATGTCCATGATAATTTGGTTTTTTTCTTGCTATTGTTCATTTTTTATTTAATAATTCTTATATGCTGAAATGTATATGTTGTATTGCTATATTTGTTATTGGTCTTTCATTTCTGATAAAAATGTAGCTACAATTAGATATAAAGCATTTCAATGACTTTAATATATCCTTTCCATTCTAATGATTCTCTGCTCAGTTGCCTCTATGAAGTGATTTTATT
This sequence comes from Homalodisca vitripennis, assembly GCF_021130785.1. Taxonomy (NCBI): domain Eukaryota; kingdom Metazoa; phylum Arthropoda; class Insecta; order Hemiptera; family Cicadellidae; genus Homalodisca; species Homalodisca vitripennis. Next base: position 2,036,329 of record NC_060209.1, read on the forward strand.
TTCCAAATTTTCCTATGTATATGCATAGTGAAATAGGCGTTGTTAATTTTTGTCGTTAATGATTATTATGTGGTAGCCGGCCTTCGTTTGCCCAGTGGGACAAAAGGTCTTCTCTTGGGTTCGTGGCGAGGAAGATTAACGCCATTTTGATTAATTAGATAATTAACGTATAAATACGTTAATAATTTTATTTATATTATATATATACGTATTATAGCGTAAACATTTTAAAATAAAACAGCGGAGTCGAAATATTATGTGATTTATTAAAGTTAGTACACAATTTGGATCAGGTGAATAACAAATTAGGAATAATAAAAATTTTGAATTACGCTTCCGAAATGTTAAAATAGGGAGAGAGAGAGAGAGAGAGAGAGAGAGAGAGAGAGAGAGAGAGAGAGACAATTTGACAATTTCTATATTTCCCCTGCCCTGATTCGGTTCATTGTTCCGCTCTTCCATCAGGACAGGCATAACATTTACAACTCATTTACAAATTGAGTAGTGGCTAATGCTAACAGAGTTCAAACAAAAACACACAAAAAACTAATAACTACAACACAACTAAAATTCTACAATGTAGTAATAAAAGAATAATATTTAATATATTAATGATATCAATTAATGATTCATTTATAAATTATATATTATTAACTGTAATAATATAATAAGATCTTGGTTCAGGCTGTTTTAGTTATACCTTAATAAAAGTTTTTGTTTAAGTCTTTTGTGAAAGAGCTTCACCAGATGCTTGTTTAATATCATTATCTAGGGTATTTATTAATCTAATTGACTTAACATGAAATGAGAGAGAGAGAGAGAGGGCCTAATTTAACGTCTGCCGCGTCCCAGCATGTATTCAACATCGCCCGATCCTCCAGTACTCTGGGAGGTGCTGCCGCCTTGGCGATTCATTTAGTCATTAACAAAGTACATTGTGCATTCCGTACACGTGGCTGCGACTACACCGGTGTTGTCGCCTCACCCGTGGGATTCAATTTAATGCATATACAGGCTGTGGCAGAACTCGTGTCCCTTTCTTCTTAAGTGCCCTTAACGCCTATATGTTCCTATATTAATCCGGATTATTGATGTGTACGGCGGCATTGTTACATATTGTGGAGGTCTTGCCAATATAAAGGTGATTAAAATGATCACTAAGAAACAATAACACATTTTCGTAGAATTCTCAGCTCAGTATTAGGTTAAACTAATTTATTTGTTGAAATTTTGGGGCGTAAACACCAAGGTGTCACAATTATTGTCCTCATTTAATATGACCTAATTAACTACAATTATATTTTGGTTGTGCATGAAAAGAATTGCACTAAGAAAAAGGTAGTACCCTAGTTAATTCTTCACACATTTATTGCAATCAATGTACAGTATTTGTGTAATTATTGTACTTTTGCTAAAATCAGTAATGCATCGTTGGTTTGTACAGGTATACAGAATTAATTTCTGTACAAGGAGCTATTTTATAATTAGGCTATTAAACCATCAAGTTTTTTGATTATATAAATGGTCTGTGTGTGCCCTATAAGTTCATTGTAGTATATAATGGTATTTGTATATTACAGTTTAATTGATTGGTATGTTTAGTTCAGGAAAGGATAAAAATATCTCTAGTCTATGAAACATACATTACAGGCTAATGGAGGATTGTTCACGTATCTTATTACTTGGATATTGGACAATATAATAAACAATAACACCGTTGGCTTGAAATGGGGTTTACAACGAGCATAGAGACATAGATCAAAAATATTATTTACGCAAATATTATATGGAAATAGAAACGTACAATATTAAGGTGTAGGGCAGTACAGTGTAACCTGCAAATAGTAGGAAAGAATACTATATAAGAGGAAAGTAGGGAACGGAGTTGTTAATATCATATTTCCCTACTTTCCTTTTATATAGTATTCTTTCCTACTATTTGCAGGTTACACTGTACTACCCTACACCTTAATACACCTTATATATATGACTGTGTGCTAGTGAGTGTACATATTAGATCGTTCAGTAAAACTATAGGTAAATTATAATATAAAAATACCATAAAAACAATATTTTCTTGTTGATAGTAACAAGTATTTATGAAAACTAATCTTTAGTAAATGCAGTTTAACTTTCAAACAAAAATACTTGCCCTCTTGCTATTATAAAGACCTCTAATAAATTATTCAAAAAGTTGGTCTAAATTTTATTACTAATCTTAACAGTTGGTCATTAGTAGTAGTTCATTAATAGTTATTCATAGTAGTTAATTCAAGGAATTTTGGTTTTAAGATTATATGTTACGAGACTCTTGATAACTGTAGTAACTAGTTTGGTCTACAGGTATATGAACTATGTTATTACATTTCATAAGAACTTATTGAATCTATATCTCAGTAAACTACAGAAGTTCTCCCGATAAAACTTGCAAGCATTGTATAATCAGCTGTAAACTTGGCCACACGTGGTGCTGGTATTTGCTGACTCCAATCTGGCTTGTTTTCTATAATCACTAGAAGTTTTTTCATATAAAAGGAGCATAAATTGGTATTTACTCGTTCAATTGACGCCAAATATAATAATAATAATTAGTTTTTAAGACTTTACGTGTATTAATGATTGACACATATTTAAATTTTACTATATGTAATCAAAAAAACTGAATGCATATTTTTAATTATATTATACTATAGTGTAACCAGTGCCTTGATAGTAAGGAAATTGTGTTGTTGTTGTATCCCAAAGGTGAAACACTGATATTAAAATTATTCATAATAATGAGTTATTAATTCAGGAAAAAGGAAATAATGGAATGAAACGTATTAGCGTAAACGCTGTTATTGACTGCATATATTCATTTATTTGTAGGTATATATTTTATACATGCCAGAAAAAAAAAACAAAAAAATCAACCAAACTATTTCTAATTAGTGATTAGAGGTCAAATACATATTTTGTGTTCTATTTTAAAAATAGTACTTCAAAAATATATATGTGATTGTAAAATTCGCTAAATTATTTCATAAATCCACATTTTATTCTTAATTCACACCATATGAATACATTCTGTAATTTAAACCGAGTGATCAGGCGAAAAGACTCAAGGAAAATAACTTTCTAATAAGGAATGGAGTACCACATTGAATGTTATTGCTTCATAGCAGATCTACATTTCCTTCACTGCAGCTTTTATTGGTACTTAGAGACATTTCTCGGCTCGGGAATGTTGTATTTACGTCACTTTTTACCAGTTTTATAGGTATTTTCCCTTTAATACTTTACACGTCCCAAAAATGTGTTAATAAAAGCTGATTTGAGCATCATTAAATAAAACTTACTTTTATAATGTTACTGCATGTATTTAAGTTCAGATTTTGTATTTATTTCAATGTTTATTTGAGGGTTCTATTGAATACCTTATGTAACAAGCTTTTTCCATATGTATATTAGTTTACTATGGTAAATATTTATATTGTAATTACCATGTTTCAGTTCATAGTATTTTAGGATTTTCTATATTGCACATTTAAATTTATGGACCACAATAAGCGTGCACTAACAATCAAGAATATTTATTTTGTCGCTGGCATAATACATATGTATTGCCAAAGTTATATTATAGCTTGAATTGGCTATAGTCAATTTTTTCTTCAATAATTTATGACATAAAAAATTATAAATATTTGAACATATCATTAGCTAACAGGTATGGGATTTAAGTTTTACTAGGCTATAAGAAATAAATAAATAAATATTGCACATAAAAATAGATATTGCACATAAAAGTAACATACATAAGAATAAATTATCACAGACTAAATAATTATTATGAAAGACAAAATAGCATAAAAACACTGAAGTTAGATAACAAATAAAACTGCACATAAAAGGTTTAAACATAACATATACAGCAATATTGCACCAGCTCAGAAATTTAAATGTATCACAAATGTCAATATAGGCATATAGTTATCTAAAAAATATCCATTTGTTCCAAAAGCAAAAACTCTTGTACTGAATAGATTGGGTTATTCAACACCCATTTATAACATTTTGTTAATAAAAACTTTTGATTTTTTAAGTAATTACTAATTTTAGTATATTTATAAATTTTATTATAGATTTTGAAAGACATTTCTACGTGGCTATTGAGTGTTTTTCCTAGCCTGGAATGCGTCCTTGAAATATTACTACTATTTCTGGTGTGATAAGAATGCACATCATTTTGAAAAGTTAAAAGTGGGCATTGTTTCAGTGCATAAGATAAAAGTTCATAAATATACAAATTAATTATTGTTGGAATTGTTTCGAATTCAAACAGTGGCCTGCAATGGGCATCATCTACTGCATTTGCGAGAACACGAATAACCTTTTTTAATAATTACAATCTCTTTTGTTCTACTGCAACCACCCCAGAAACTTAAGCCATATCTATAGATACTTTGAAAGAATGCAAAATAAACCATTTTTAAATAGCTCATATCAACAAGGGCCTTAAGACGTCTAAACAGATAGACAACTCTAGATAGCCTAATTGACATATGATCTACATGGAAATTCCATTGAAGTTTGCTATCTAAATGCATCCCAAGAAGCTTGAAACACGCATCTTTTGGTTGTAAATGTTAGTCAAAAGGCCTCAAACTAAAGACTAAGTGTTGGCTTTTATCAGAACTCAACTTGAAATGATTGCTTTTAAACCAGATTTCCCCCTCATCTACAGCACTATTTATTAGATGGGAAAGTTCACCCATCATGCCAGCGGCTGCAAAAAAGGTGGTGTCATCTGCATATAAAATTGATTTCACTGGATATGAAATATTTGATGGTAAGTCATTTATTGAAATAAAAAAAAGTAACGGCCCAAGCACAGAACCTTGAGGTACTCCATGCTCCACCCTCACCCTGTTTGACCAATCTCCATTAATACAAACAAGCTGTTCTCTATTGGTTAAATATGATTAAAAAAATTGTAGGGCAGATCCTTTAATACCGTAAAATTGTAATTGTAACAACAATTCCTGGTGATCGACACAGTCAAAGTCTGCGCATGTGCAATGTTTAGTGTTAAGTGTATTTCTTAATAATAATCACATACATATTATTTTGTATTGTATTTCTATTCCATCACTAAAAATCATACCATGTGTCCTTTCCGGAATACTTCCAGAAAATAACAAATTAACAAAATAATATTATTACTTTTTTTTAATATGGCTCTCAAACTCGACAAATTAGTGTACATAGAGTTATGGTCAGACGAGTAAGAAAGTATTATTTCCTTCAAGCGGTAGATTCTAAGAGAAACAGCTACGCAGAAACTTTGATATTATTTAACTAAGCCTGATTTTATAGTAATTTTTTAAAAAGTACACAACAAACCATATGCTTTAAAAATGTATATATGTGTAAAATTGTATATACTTATACTAGCTCAATCTTATTTACTGCAGCATGAACACATTACTTGGATTAAAAAAAAACAGTAAAACAATGTTATATGTACGGTGAGTTTAGGTATTACAATCAATTCAAAATATTGTTATCGATTCACACATCCGGTTAAAAGTTAAACCCTGTATACAATAGATAAAATGTAGTTAACAATAACCAACAATCTCGTCATAAGCAATAGTTAAATCAATATTAATTAACCTAAAATTAGACATTGTTCTTATTATTTAAAATTCCATTCAAATAAGTTAAACCTAAATATAATATACAGAGTGTCAATCGTATCTGTTTCATCAATGTTTTATCATTAAAAATTGTTTATGCTAAATCATTAAAATATTGTCAAATAAAAGATTTTTGTAGTATTATTTGACTGCATATATTTATATATCTATTTAGGGTCGATGGGAAGGTTAGATTAGATACCTTTATATTTACTGTTTATGTTGATTCATTAATAGCAAGTACAAAGCAAATTGCGAGATACATTACACAATAAGCATAACTGTTAATTTTGTAACTAGCTTTTAGACTCAAATACACAGAAATAAACATTGTAGGAGTAGAGCAAACCAATCCGAATGCTAAGTTTCATCAATGCTATTTTGTGTTATTGCGTTTTCCACTAACTATTTTATTTATTAATTAATACCATGAATGGATTAATTGGTTTGCCTCGTTTCCACGATGTTTAAAAGAAGTGTTGTTATTTGTCTTAGTTTTTCACTCTATAAACTTGAACAAATTTAAAATAGTAGCTAAACTAATTACAAATATAGCGATGCTGTCATAATAATTGTTTACACTAAACATTTAATTATATTTGAACAGGTTCTTTCAATTTATATTTTTAACATTAGATATCTTGAGAGAATGTTTCACTTCTTGAAAGTTCTTAGTGGGGCGTAACTCCGAATGATGTTCAAAATAAGAATATTCCTATTGTCATGGAAGTGACCCTAAGATTGTCCTTGTACATTTCATTACAATCAGCTGAATAGCTTATACGTGAAAGCAAAAAACAAAAAACAAATGTAATTTCATTAGATAATATTATTAGGATTACTTTAAAATAGGTTCTTACTATTTCTAAACTAGCACTTCCAGATAAAGCATCATGACGAAATATTATATTTTTATCAAATATATATATATATATATATATATATATATATATATATATGGAATATATTATTAATGATTTGAAAATATATATCTCAAATATCCCTAATAAGTCTAAAAGAGTTGTTGTTATTCGTTCCTGTGGTTGACACACCTGGGAATATAGATCAGCTGCAAATCTCTGTGAACACATAACCCAACCATGTGCTTTGCAGACTCAGCAACCATTTTCCCCTCTGTGTCTTTAGTAGATAAAGACTCTAATCAATCCTTATAGCACGTGAAGTTAAAAAAATAAAACTATTTATTTCTAAAATGATGTATAAAATGTTGGAATAATTATATAAAAATAACGGTCACCGTTCAATCATTATCTAAATATTAAAATGAGTAAATATTAGATTAATTTCCTTATTACTAATGAATTAATACTGTATTTAAGTGTATAATTTTACCTATACCACTAACAGAATTTTTCCAAATCACTTATTTAATTAATTATATAAGGTTTTTGAGAAAAATTCAAATATTTTCCTTTGTTGTAGACTATAAGCAATGTTATAAATAAAACATATTTTCAAAATATTATTGTAAATTTTAACTAAAGAAAATTACTTGACATTAGAACTTTATCCAGTTGGCTCTTAGTTCATAATTTAAAACATTTTACATGTGTAAATATTAAAAATGGTAATATAATTTATAATTAAAAATTTATTATGGAAAAACTGCTATCGACAGGACACCGATGTTTTACGAGAAACATCAGCAATAAGTGGATGTCAAACTTGCAGAGAGCAAGCTTTTCGCAGACTTGTCAAAACTATGTCACTAGCTGTTCCTTCAAAGTTTGTCAGGTCAAATTTATTAGTCTAAAATAAGTACTAAAAATAATGAATGCTTCCATCATTGCCAAAATAAAATATATACATAAATTTACCTCAACAAGATTAACAAAAAATTTATAACTGCTATCATATTTATGGGAAGAAAATTAAACATTTCTATTAGTAAAACTAGTTCTTAAGTATATCAAATGTGTGTCTGTATAAAAGTGTTTTTAAATAGCTTAAACATTCAATAAATATATAACTTCGAACCAAGAATATTAAGGACATCTTAATTATAAAAGAGCCATTAAATTTAAGGCCTGTGAACCTATCCATGGTAACTTTCATTACTATTTCCATATAAATTCATATTCACTTACCGGCTGAGACAAGAGAGAATCACCGTTAGCCGGCTGATAGGCTGGTAGGCTAGCCTCAGTGCCGCAAGAGTCTTATCTATCAATTTTACGTCAGCGGAATTTTAAATAAGAAACAATAAGAAATCATCAGAAGAAGCTAAATAATTTATTTTTCCAATGTTTGAACGTTCTTAATATTTAATAACCTTAATGAATTATAATAGAAAATAAATCAGTTGTAACAGTACATACTAATTAACAAATATCAATGACACTTAATTATAATTAATTAATAATTTTTGCTAAGCACAGCCTTTCAACTAGGTGGCTGAATAACTTCATTTCTGTCTGTTTGTCAGCCAGTGAACTTTAGAATTCAATGTTACGCACTGTCATCCCGCTCGACTATGCGTAAAGAGAAATGCACTCACAAGTGTAAAGTTTAATTATTTTATTAACTATCGTACCTTTGGACAGACGGAGTTTATCCCGCTCGACTATGCGTAAAGAGAAATGCATTCACAAGTGTAAAGTTTAATTATTTTATTAACTATCGTACCTTTGGACAGACGGAGTTTATCCCGCTCGACTATGCGTAAAGAGAAATGCACTCACAAGTGTAAAGTTTAATTATTTTATTAACTATCGTACCTTTGGACAGACGGAGTTTATCCCGCTCGACTATGCGTAAAGAGAAATGCACTCACAAGTGTAAAGTTTAATTATTTTATTAACTATCGTACCTTTGGACAGACGGAGTTTATCCCGCTCGACTATGCGTAAAGAGAAATGCACTCACAAGTGTAAAGTTTAATTATTTTATTAACTATCGTACCTTTGGACGACGGAGTTTATCCCGCTCGACTATGCGTAAAGAGAAATGCACTCACAAGACAGTGTAAAGTTTAATTATTTTATTAACTATCGTACCGTTGGACAGACGGAGTTTATATAAGTAGGTAATGTGGGGTTTCTAGCTCACTTTTGGAGGCAAAACAAAATATATGTAAATACTTTTGAAAATAGCATAAACCAATCTGTTGAACCAAACATTAAATCTCAAATGTAAAATAACAGAATCTATAGCTTTTTACTTGATTATTGCTTGCTTCTACATTTCTAAACTGATTTAACGAAACATAAAAAAATAATAAAAGATAATCTTTAAAAATGTAATAGCTAATCTCTGAATTCGAATGAAAAATAGTTACAAATTCAAATAATGAACAAGATTTTTGCATCCGTCCGTTTAAATTATTTACTAAAAACATATAAATTTGAATAAGGAATCAATATATTGTAGATTAAATTAATTAATATCGTTGTTTTTCCAAATTCGCTTAAACCGAAAATTAACAATCTGGTTGTATGATCTTTAATTTTTTCTTCAAATGTTTATACTTTTATCTGATATTTTCCATTGTTTTATATATATATATATATATATATATATAAAAATATTATAATACTATAATTATAATATATATATATATTTTAAACTGAGATATAACATCTAGGTTTTTTTAATGTTTTCGTTGCGTATTTACATTTGCGGTCATTTACTTTACTTGTAAATTTACTTGTTGTGTTTCTTTTCTTATAATATTCTTATTTTGCTTCCTGAATATTTGGTTATAGAATCCCTCAAAATATGGAAGCTTTATATTTTTTTTATTTCAATAAGTGAAGTGCTATCTATATGACAATGTCTGAGGGTTAACACAGATTATTAACCCACGACAGAATCACGTTACCTATTTCAATAGCCACGATAAGAACCGGATAATAGTGCAGAATAAAATCATTTTTACTCAAAATGAGTTAAATCATAATAATTTTAACGTCTGCGTTGTTGTTGAGTGTTCTACTGGTGCTGGTGTAACCTTTCCTTATGTTGAGCTTTATTTATGGAACGTAGAATTCGGACTGGGTTGGTCTACTCCTACAATTTTTATTTCTGTGTATTTTATTTTAACTTGGTAATAGTTAGTCCTCTAATAAAATTCTTGCGTAACGCTTTTGCTTTTTTCCGTATTGTAAAGTTTAATCACCATAAACACGCTAACAATCTAATTATGTCTCACTGCAGTTACAGACAAGTTTCCTTTCTACATGAATCCTCAATAAACTATGCAGTATTTTAATATATTAATTGTTGGAACGAGATGTTTTACTATTGAAGTTAAAGAATTAACTTTTGACATTTAACGTACTTGCAATTTTTAATGTAACATATTGTTATGTTCAAATAGCCGTTACTTGCATTGAAAACAGTTATCTGTAGTTGGCTAGATGTGACTGTTAAAATATTCCGGTGCAGGTCTTTTTGGTCTTAGCATGTTAAATGCAGCTGGACTAAATAACAGGTATGTATTTTAAGAATCTTTTTTGAACGTTTTGATACGAAGGTTGTCATTCGATTCAGACGAAGATTTAAACTGCCTGGTGGCATAGGCAGTGTCAACCGAGTGACACTTACTCATGTGAGTGTGTCAGCTAGTGAAAAGTGACTGACATTTGGATGACGTAATCATTCACAGCTGACAGCTAGATGTAGTGGCCATGTGTCACGTCTCAGGTTTACCACATATGCCACTGGTTGTCCACACATGAATATCGACACCGAACGTTTCTATACTGTAGCAACCTCCGTAGCTAAATAATAATAAAACAGAGGCCTCCAACATTAATTGAATTTATAGTATTAGATTAATCTCTTAGCACGTGTACTTAAAATTATGCATTACTATAAATACACTTTTTAAGGGAAAAAATGCCACCAGGAAATGCTAATGGTAAGAACCTTTCTTAAAGAAAGTAATGAGCGAGTTTTACAGACGTTTGTTATCTTTAAGTCAGATTAGAGTGCATACATTTTGTAATATACTTTAAAGATGGTACTAAGTCGAAATATCAGCCATTGCCACAAAATGCCAAGCTATTGTTATCGGCAGTCATTCATGACCACGCTGTACCAGAGTCCAAAAGATAAGACTCCCAACCTAGAGTCAAGAGTATTTGCACAAATAAATAGGTGATGCTATGATAATTCAAAAAGCTACATTTAGAAGTAGATAATTAAGATTTTAATTAGTTTTATAATAATATATAATGAATTATAATATAAAATGTTAATAATACTAAGAACCTGACAGTAGGCTACATCTTAACATTGAAAGAAGAATATCCTTTTTTGATTAGAATGACTATTATGCAAATAAAAATAGAATTAATTAAAAGCAAATTATTATCTGTTCTCTCTCTCTCTCCCTCTCCCCCCCTCTCTCTCCCTCTCTCCCCCCACTCCTCTCTCTCTCTATCACACACTCACTCACATTTTTATAACAATATACGTTCAACAGGCTGCATTACAAAAGCTGAAGAAGAGATGGCCATTTTCATACATGTTGATATACAAATAACTGTGAAATTTACATGAAAGTGTACGAACTGGGAAATGTTATAAGTAATACTGAAAGGTGGTCTTATCAAATCGTTATAAATACCATTGGGCAAAAGAAGGCAAAGAGACCAAATACAATGAACAGTTGGAAATAAAAAAGGGAGGGACTATGTATGTTTATTTATTTACTTACCCGTATATTTCTATACACACAGTTAGGCTCTAAAACATTAGCAATCTTGATGTACATTAAAAAAAACTGTTATTTTTTATCTATTTCACTATATAACGTTTGGTGAGAATTGCTAAAAGTAAAGACAATATCTAAACGAAATCAGAGAATCTGAAAGTTAATTTCTTTGTAAGGCAGGCCCAATGAATTAGCTCGGTGATGAAACATTTAATAATGAAGGGGAAGGGTATAATAACTACCGTTTCTCTACTTCCAGTTTTTCTGTTGTAAATGCGCATTTATGTCAGTCCGTTCCGCATGTATAAAAATGTTCATGATTTATTTTGGTTGAGTTCGAATTTTCTTGTCAGATTTACATGGCCTGTATCTATTTTGAGGCTTTTCTTTTCATAGGGAATTTTACGTAGTTACGCAAGACTAGATTGAAGCTTGATTAAAGTAATCCAGTAAACACTAAACCCGATAGAAGAAAGAACATTTCTTCTAGAATACTTCTTCTTTTCATGTATTACCGAATGAAAACTTTTATATTTTTGATAATTAATATTTAAAATCTCTGAGACGAATTAGTGTAATTTCGGAGATCAATAAGAATTTATTATGTATCAAGTTGTATTTGAATTTAAAAAATTAACGGAATTATAACAGTAATTTATCGAAATATGACAGTATGAGTTTAATTCGGGGTGCACAATAGAACTTTTAAAATTAATTTCTTTTGAATTCCATTAATTATTTGGTATAAAAAAGAGACGAGGCTTCAACTTCATTATTTTCAAATTCCGTAATCTTTTCGAACAACGTAATTAGTTTTTTTATCAAAAAGAGAGCATTTTATTTTCGTTTAAATTAAATATTATTATTCTTGCCAAAGGAATTTGTAATTTGTAGCTTCAAATTTGTTGTAGTATAATTTGACACCAAAGTGTTTTATTATAGAGATTTCGAAGTGACATTAATTTTTTTAAATTTTATTTTGAGTTTGCCATATAGAATGTAGAATATTGCTTAACACAGTTGGATCAACACTGTGGGCAGTTTTTATACACATAATATATCTCTGTTGTAGTTCATTAGGGAGGTACATTGACACTTACGTAACTAAACCACCTGTTCGACATACAGAAAGTAGAATACTGCTTAACACAGATGGATCAACACTGTGGGCAGTTTTTTATACACATAATATATCTCTGTTGCAGTTCATTAGGGAGGTACATTGACACTTACGTAACTAAACCACCTGTTCGACATACAGAAAGTAGAATACTGCTTAACACAGTTGGATCAACACTGTGGGCAGTTTTTATACACATAATATATCTCTGTTGCAGTTCATTAGGGAGGTACATTGACACTTACGTAACTAAACCACCTGTTCGACATACAGAAAGTAGAATACTGCTTAACACAGATGGATCAACACTGTGGGCAGTTTTTATACACATAATATATCTCTGTTGCAGTTTATTAGGGAGGTACATTGACACTTACGTAACTAAACCACCTGTTCGACATACAGAAAGTAGAATACTGCTTAACACAGATGGATCAACACTGTGGACAGTATTTTTTTTTATTATACACATAATATATTTCCTCATAGAGTTTCACTCACTTGCTGCAAAAAGTTTGGTTGAAATTTATCATACAAAATATTTGTATTAAACCCAATACGTACTTAACATTTGAGTTTACAACTATATTTTGCTCGGAAAATCCACCTAATTGGTTTCCACTTATCCTATACACTACTTATTTCTTAGCTATAATGCATCCAAGTACAGGGTGTATAGTATACAGAAATCCCATTTTAAGAAAATATTTATGACCCTAAATCTCCATTCAAATTTTGATTAATATGTACCCAACCATGGTGTTTTCTTAGTAGTTATTTAGAGAAGGGGTTTGATAATGGCTGCTGACCTCTTTTGTACGATTATTCCCAATAACGAATTTAACCTTGCCATTCGAGTGTACAATGTTTAAGCCAAGTTTTCTTTATAATTTGATTTGAATTGTAGTCGTAATTACGGTTATTCCCAATAACGAATTTAACCTTGCCATTCGAGTGTACAATGTTTAAGCCAAGTTTCTTTATAATGTGATTTGAATTGTAGTGGTAATTACGATTATTCCCAATAACGAATTTAACCTTGCCATTCGAGTGTACAATGTTTAAGCCAAGTTTTCTTTATAATGTGATTTGAATTGTAGTCGTAATTACGATTATTCCCAATAACGAATTTAACCTTGCCATTCGAGTGTACAATGTTTAAGCCAAGTTTCTTTATAATGTGATTTGAATTGTAGTCGTAATTAAGATTATTCCCAATAACAAATTTAACCTTGCCATTCGAGTGTACAATGTTTAAGCCAAGTTTCTTTATAATGTGATTTGAATTGTAGTCGTAATTGTAAATATTAGTGCTTAAATTCACAGATAATTTTAAAATTAACACGCTGCAATAACTTAATAATAATTCCACTGTTATTATAATAATAATTTTAGGGCTGAACTTGTTATTTGTAGCCAAAAATTAGGCATTCACGTATATTATCAAATATGTTTATAAAATAACTGTGAACTAAATTGGTTTACAATGTTTGACATTTGTTTTATATATAAACCTGTAGAAAATGTTATTAATTTCCTATTTATCCTCTCCTACACACGGAACATTTAAACAATAAATTTTAATAAATTCTAGCGAAAATTCGTTTGTTTCGCAATCTTAGAAAAAGCCAAAAATGGTAAAGGATATTTCTCTTTTGAAATTGAATATGAAATAACGTTAGTGAATGGTGAACCACAAACCTATTAATATATTTTACAATAAAATCCGACAAAATTGTTAGTGCTGATTATTTTATCACCAAACAATTCAACAGCTTATTGCTTCAGGCAGCGACAAATAATCCAAATGCTGGATCTGTATGCACATTAAAATGCCACAAAGAACTAAATTTATCCATAAATAGACATGAAATGATGAATGCTTCATCATATATCGATTTACACTAAGAGATCAAGGTAAATATTAAAAATCATAATATTTTGATTTTATTTACTAGATCAGGTGCGCAACTGAAACAATTCTAACAGCACTAATATAAAGCAAAAATTTTTAAAAGATAATATGTTTTCTGCATCGAATATCCTCTGACATTTAAGAATGTAAAATTGTTTGAAAAACGCAGTTTTTGTATAAAGTACATACATCCGAAAATGTCCATAAATATCTACATTTATGATGAAAAATTCAATATGGTTCTAATGCAAATTTCAGAAATATAGTTCAATATTAATTGTATGTAAAACATTAAGAAATATCTCACTATGTTGTACCGTAGTCGTAATTATTTATGCTGAATCGCGGTAGGAAGTAGGCTCTTTGTTAACTAGACGCGGTGCGTGGACATTGTTTGTTGGTTCGAGACCGGTCAATCAGCTGATCGTGTTATCTACGGTGATACGTTCCGAACCTGTTGGGTGGAGAGAGAGAGCAGTCTTGAAGCCACAACGAGAAGGTGCAGACGTTAGTAGAGAAGCAGTATTTCTTCCTCTAATCCTATAGTTTGGGATCTAGAGTAATTCTTTTAATCGAGTGTAAATTTAAATCAAGTTTTAATTTTCTTTAGTGCGTTTTTAGTTTCCTATCAGCCTCCATAGTCTTCAAAGTAGTAAGTCCCGTACCAGCGTTTAGTTAATATCTTTTATTTTTATACTGTTGTAATTAAATTTCTAAAGTTTTCCATCTTACAGAGTCTGAGAATTTAATTAAATTTTTTGAAGTATTTTGAATTAAATTTTGGTCGTAAAGTTAATATAAAGTTTTGTGTTATTTTGATTTTGAATATTTTGAGAAGAGAACTTTTTATTTTATTTTGTTAATTTAAACTATTTTTGGAGAAGTATACATTTTTAGTTTCATTTTACTTTTAATACTTTTTGATCAGACTCTTAATTAGATTTGATCGATTGTGAGGATTTTTGAAGAAAATCAAATCTAAGGTTTGTAAACTTTGTTAAAATTTTGGTAAACTCTAATTCGGAATAAATCAAGTATTTCCGAAAAGTTGTTTTGATTTATAAAGTATTAGCTCTAAATTAATATGATATATGTGCTATAATAACGGTACAATGTTTTGATAACAGATCTAAACAAACTTGTTTCTTCTCAAGTACAAGTATCTAAGAACGAACACAACAAGTTGCTGTATACGAGAAGTTTAAGCCATTTATCCAAATCTTCAGATTGAACAGATCATTTAGAAATTTGGAAAAATTTTAGGTTTGTAAGCAAATTATGCCATTTCAAGGTCAGACAACAATGTATTATTTACCAAAGAAATTTTCTCAATGCGTACGTAATTGTTATGTATTTTAAAAATATTATAGAAAAATAACGAATATGTAACGAAAATCCACAAACATTTACTACAACCAAGATTCTAAAGCACATTCCTTATGGTTTTACTCTATATTTGGTGTCAAATGCTATGAATAACATGTACCATAGTTCTAATTCTTTATGCTGAATCGCGGTAGGAAGTAGGCTCCTGTTAACTAGACGCGGTGCGTGGACATTGTTTGTTTAGTTGGACCGGCAATCAGCTGATCGGTCTACGTTCCGACCCGGCAAGCCTGGAGAGAGAGAGAAGCAGTCAGTCCAGTCTTGGCGATTCGAAGAGAAGGTGTACCGGTCGAGTTAGATGCTGAATTTCTTTCTCTAACCCAATAGTTGGGATTTAGAGTAATTATTTATCGCGGGTAAATTCAATTTCAAGTATTTAAATTTTTAGTGCGTTTTATTTTCCGATCTGCCTCCGTAATCTTCAAAGTAGTAAGTCCCGTACCAGCGTATAGTTAATATCTTTTATTTTATAATACTGTAATTAAAATTTCTAAAGTTTCCCATCTTTCAGAGTCTGAAAATTTAATTCAATTTGTTGAAGTATTGTGAATTAAATTTTGGTCATAAAGTAAATATCAAATTTTGTGTTATATTAATTTTGAGTATTTTGAGAAGAGAACTTTTTATTTAGTTTTGTTAATTTAAACCATTTTTGGAGAAGTATACATTTTTAGTTTAATTTGAATTTTAATACCTTTTAATCAGACTCTTAATTAGATTTGTTCGATTGAGTGAAATTTGAAGAAAATTTGAATCAAAAGTTTGTAAACTTTGTAAACTTTTGGGTGAACTTAAATTTCGGAATAAAGCAAGTATTTCCGAAAAGTTGTTTAATTTATAAAGTATTTGCTCCATATAAATTTAAAATATATGTGCTATAATAACGGTACATAATTTGCGCCAATCTGCTGTTTCTTTTTGAGCATAAACTTGTACAACAGGTTATTTACAGGAAAGAACTTGTAAACTGGTATAAACTTGTATAATTCATGAAAGTGTGTGTAACTTGTATAAGACTTGTATGAACTTGAACATTGTGTATAAAACCTGCATAATTTTGTGTAGTGAGTAAGACTTAGGACTTAGAATAATATTGTGAGTTTGGAATATTTGATTTATTTTAAGAAAATTATTTTAAAAAATAAAAATGGAGCTAGCGCATGTGGATTTGTTGCTCAAAAAGGAAATTAACATTTGAAATAAAATTTTAGGAACGGAAATGCTTTTAAATACGACACCGTCATAATCTTAGGAAAATGTGAAGGTCCACTTTTGAAATTTAATATTAGGGACAGTGCTTGTAATCTGAAAGGGGGTAAACAATAAAATAAAATAATTATAGTTATTGTAGAAAGGGTCAAGAACAATGAGGGCAGGAGATAGGAGTATTGTGAGAGCTTCCTGTGTAAATATAAAAAGGTCCGGATGTGACCAAGCCCCTGCCCGTTGTAAAAGTATTAGTTTGTAAGAGTCCGTATCATAAAGTTTTATTACAAGTGAACCTGATAAGTGAAAGCGAAGTGAGCCTGGTAAGTGAAAACAAAGTGAGCCTGATAAGTGAAAGTATTTATGACTCGATAGTAAAGAAAGGACTGGGCAATATGATTGAACTCACTGATATAAATGCTTATCGGAGATAATAATGAAATATCGATCCTGGTTTAAATGTGTTTTTTTTAAAAATAAAGATAGGTTGTTTTTTTCTTAAAAGGTGAATATTTCTAAATTAAAATTTAAATACGAAATGTGAAATTTGAGAACTCTATAAACATTAGCCCGCCGCACAGGTCAGTATGTTTTATTTTCAGGAAAATTATATTGTCGAAAAGGAATAGAAGATGGGTCTAAAACAATAAAATTGGCAATATAATTTATTTCTTAATTAACCTCAAGAATTGATCATATATTTATGTATTATTTGGCCCAAAACATAAAACAAGTTAAGTATGAGAGTCTAGTAGTTTATTATAATAGTAAAAATAAATAATGGAATATAAAAGGGTGATATGACGACGTTTTTATTTCAGCAAATTGTATGGGTAAGATGAGAAGACATGATATAAAAACGCCAGTGTAAGTGTGTGATAGGAGTGTTGTTTGTAAACCATGTAATTTTCAGGGATAATGAATGGCATCAATGGTGTGTGAACATAATACACTGATGTATTATGAATATATTCTTCCCTGTTCCTTCAAATGTCGAAGGACAGGGTAATTTTGGTAATGTTGTGGTGTTGTTTGTCCCCTTTTCCTTCCAATAGAGGAGGACAGGGTAATATTTTTGGTATACAATGAGTTGTATTGATAGTGATGTTTCTTCCCTGTTCCTTCAAATGTCGAAGGACAGGGTAATATTGATTTTTAATCACTATATGAGGTTTATTGTGTGTAAACAATTGATTATTGTGCCATTGTAATCCCTGTAAATTGATTGTTTTGTAATTAACAAACATCTGGTAATGGTTTTACATTCGTGGCACTGGCGCAGGCGTACAATAAGAACACCGTGAAAGACTCACAGCCATACAATTATACGGAGGGAATATTTTGTAAAAGGAATGTCCTCCAAGAGCTCAATGCCTCGCTGGCTGAAATTGTTATTAGATTGGAGGAGCAGGTAGCAGTGCTATTAGCGAACCAGAGCCAGCCAACCACGAGATCAACGAGGCCGCCGCACTGCACCGGCCGCACAATCATTGGAGAAGCTACCTGCCTCGACTCCTCACCTACCATATCCCTCTGCGATGGCTACCTGGGGAGCCACACTGGACGTCGGACAACTCCTACCACATCACCCCTCGGACTACACATCACAGCCTCCACGTAGTGATAAGTACAAAAGAATTGTTATTTAAAAGTGTGCATGTGGAGGGATATTATTGTACTTAGTCCGGGATGAGTGATTTAAAGGTTTATGTTCCTACCGTGATTGCAGCTTCGGGCTAGGGAAAATAAGTACCATAGTTCTAATTCTTTATGCTGAATCGCGGTAGGAAGTAGGCTCCTGTTAACTAGAACGCGGTGCGTGGACATTGTTTGTTTAGTTGGACCGGTAATCAGCTGATCGGTCTACGTTCCGACCCGGCAAGCCTGGAGAGAGAGAGAAGCAGTCAGTCCAGTCTTGGCGATTCGAAGAGAAGGTGTACCGGTCGAGTTAGAGATGCTGAATTTCTTTCTCTAACCCAATAGTTGGGGATTTAGAGTAATTATTTATCGCGGTAAATTCAATTTCAAGTATTTAAATTTTTATTACGTTTTATTTTCCGATCTGCCTCCGTAATCTTCAAAGTAGTAAGTCCCGTACCAGCGTATAGTTAATATCTTTTATTTTATAATACTGTAATTAAAATTTCTAAAGTTTCCCATCTTTCAGAGTCTGAAAATTTAATTCAATTTGTTGAAGTATTGTGAATTAAAATTTTGGTCATAAAGTAAATATCAAATTTTGTGTTATATTAATTTTGAGTATTTTGAGAAGAGAACTTTTTTATTTAGTTTTGTTAATTTAAACCATTTTTGGAGAAGTATACATTTTTAGTTTAATTTGAATTTTAATACCTTTTAATCAGACTCTTAATTAGATTTGTTCGATTGAGTGAAATTTGAAGAAAATTGAATCAAAAGTTTGTAAACTTTGTAAACTTTTGGGTGAACTTAAATTTCGGAATAAAGCAAGTATTTCCGAAAAGTTGTTTAATTTATAAAGTATTTGCTCCATATAAATTTAAAATATATGTGCTATAATAACGGTACAAACAAACCGATATGTTATAGAGCAAAAAATTAGGAAGATTTGCCTAATAATCAAGAAAAAATTTGTGAAGAGGTCAATAACCTCTAAAATTGAGCAAAGAAAAAGATATTTGATATGAAAATTCAATTATTTGCAATGATTTAGAAAATGAAGTATTTAGTGACAAAAACAGAAGAAAAGTGAGAGAATACTGCGATTTAAACGGAAAATTTCGAGGAGCAGCTCACAGTATTTTGCGATCTACAAGTAAATTTCAAAAAAGTCCTGCCACAGTTTGTCAAATTACGACACTCACATATTTATCAAATAATTAGCTAAAAAATTCGGAAATTTTAACTAGATTACAAGGACTGACGGGAGATACATAAATTATTCAGTAAATCCTGGGTATGGATATGAGTTTAATGGTGATAAGCCTAGAAAATTTATAACATATTCTTTCGTAGATACTTTTAGATTTATGGCGTTATCCATTGAGAAACTTGCGAAAAGTCTCAAAAAAGACTATTTCAAACACAAAAACAATTTTATACAAAATAGCATAAATAAATTACTAGAAAGACAGGCACATCACGAAGATGACATATTCTAAATTCTTTTATGGGAAGTCGTATAGTATACAAAAACATTTAAATTTACATTGGAAGTTTAAGACATTTATTCAATTTTAAGAAATGATAGCATTTCTGAGAAAGATGTTCAACATAACTTGAATGTGTGGAACAGATTGGGGGAAAAAGTATAGGAAATTGCTCCGATTTATACATTACTTGAGATGTTATGCTATTTTTATCATGCTAATATTTTTTGGAATTTCAAAAAAATTTGTTTGAATTGAATCTTGAATAATTACACGATTTTCATAGAGATTGTTCTCTTTTTCCAAATCATAAAAAAAATTTGAACGACTCTACTTAAAAAAATATATATATTGATCATTCCATAAATTTTTAATATTACCTTGAAAAAGAAATGTTGTTAAAACATATCACTAGAGTGATCGAAGTGACTGATAATCTTTTATAAAAGAATGTATCAATTTTTGGTGCACAAATATGAGGACCAAAGCTACGAGCGACTTCGAAAAAGACTTTTATAAGGTAATGAAAGATCAATTCTGTGTTTGGAAGTCTATGGAAAACTTTCGAAATATATGTGATATCAAACTAGTCAATTAAGAATAATCTATGAAACAAGTGAAAAAGGTAAATTTCAAAAGTTTCACTATTTTTACTGTAAATGGTATTACTACCCACGTTAAAAGCAAAGGGCAAAATTTAACAAACCGATCTACGTAAGAATTTCGGTTCTAAAATTGCTATGATAAAAAAATGTATCCAGAGATAAATATAGATTTTTTACGGACCTAAATGACAAAAAGATCAAAGAGATGAACGAACTTACACTCAGTTATCACTGGAAAAAGACAACAATGATAAAGTCTGACTATAAATTTTGTAGAATAAATACGAGATTATTGACAAAGTTTTGGGATTTTCCTTGTTAAATTGTTTTTTATTAGCTTAAGAAGAAATTTCATTCATTTTACAGTTTTTTTGTGATTTGTTTGGTAAATGCTTCTTCATTAGCTGTAGCATATTTTTCATTTATTTTAGGAGATTTTAGTGATTTTACTTGTTAAAACTTTCTTAATTGACCATGGCCCATTTTTCATTGGTTTTACGAGAATATTCTGTTCTCTTATAGCGATGACAGATTTGACATTAATTGTTTAGTGTTATATTTTTTTGGATTACTTATTATTCTTTAAACAGTTTTCACTTAGATTTTTTGGTCGGTTAAAACTGTGGTAAAGATTTTATTTGTAGGATTATTTATGGTTTTTTGGAACAGTTATTTACAATGATTTACTGTCGGTTCTAAAAGTGAGGTAGAAATATTATTATCAACTTATATACGTATTGAAATATTTCTGATATAGTTTGGTATTCTTATTAAGTAGTTTTGTTAATTACACACACACACACACACACACACACACGCAGAGAGAGAGAGAGAGAGAGAGAGAGAGAGAGAGAGAGTGAGAGAGAGAGAGATTATATATAATACAAATACACTTTACTAAATAATACTACTAAATAGTTTATGTAATCTATCAATTAAAACTATTATACTGTAATATTAGAAGTATCAATGATAGGAATATTGCATTTAAAAACTCAAAAGCAATACAGAGAACTTTGGGAGATGTATTTGTTAAAGTCGAAGGTTGCTAAGCATTAAATCATTCGGTGTAGTTAACAGAGATGAGGTCATCTCGTTGCATAGATAGTGAACCTGTGACGGGACACATCACAGATACATCTCGCTGTCAGCTGTGAGTGATGACGTTATCCAAATGTCAGCCACTTGTCACTGGTTGACATAGTCACACAAGTTAGTCACTTGGTTAACACTGTCTATGCTATCTGGAAATATAAATCTTTCTTAATGTAAATTTAATTACAATATTCGTATCAAAACCTTAGAAATTATTTCCTTAAATACATAATTTTTACCGACTTAAGCTGTATTGATCGTAAGCTAACATTCCTAAAAGTAGTTTAAATGTCCACAATAAATAAATATATTTTTTCTATTGCAATAGTATAATATTTCATTGCAGACATACATTATCAACATACTGCATATCTATAGAATATGCTGGAGGAGTCGTACAGAAAGTAACAATTTATTTGCTGCAGTGCGACATATTTTAGATATATATTTTATGCCGATGGCAGTTATACTTTAAACGTAAAGACAGAAGTAATACAGATTAGACAAGAATGTTATTATAGTATTACTATTACCACTTTAATGTAGATATGTAAGAAAATTGTAGGCGAGTATCAGCCTTAACCGAATGTTATGATCTGTCAATAACAGCAATAACTATCGTAATGACCACAGGTTAAGTATTCAGTTTATATTCAGGCGAATAACAAATGATGATGACACCAACAGCACTTCGTGAGACAAGTTAAGAGTACCTCACACATCATGCATTCTTTGTGTGTAAAATTCCAAGGCTTTTGCTCCTTTTATTATACTACATGTGGTAATATGTCATATGTCAACATTTAATATGATTCTACAAAGTTTGTCTAAAAATATATTTATGCAGCAATTTTCTCGTTCAAATTGTGGTTAGTGATTGGACGAGGAAAGGATTATCGCTAACTCATACACATATACCATGAAATTATATACACTATCGTCGAGATGAAGTTGCACACATATATAGTATAGGTCAGTTCGTTCATGAAATATACCGTCATACAGATATAAGGGCAGACAGAAAAACTTATTTTAAATTGTTTAACCCCCTTGAGAGATAAGCTATGCTTGGCCAATCAAGAAAATTCTGTTTCTTTGATATTTGTAAATTGTTATGTACTGTTGCAATCGATTCGCTGTTTGATTATCATTTATATGATTATAAAAAGGTCAAAGATTGGTAATAAAAATTCATTAGGTTTTGCTAATGATTTCTTATCGTTTCTTAATCTATATACCCACTGCAGGACTGGGGCTCGTCTCTCGGCCGGAATGTCTTGGTTGTCTCTTGTACTAGTCAGTGAGAGCATATCAATTCGATTCGGAAACAAGACTTTAGTCTTCCATGGATAAGTTTACAGGTCTTAAATCAAATAATTATTTTTAATTATTTTTATTTGTTGAGTTTTCTTATTTGTGCATGGTTTTTATTTCATTTCCTCTATACTGCAAACTAGAAATCATATATTTTTTGGAAGTTCAAAGCTATTAAAAAACACTTTTAGAAAAACACACGTTTGGTATCTCTGAAGAGCTAGAGCAGGCTATTCTAGCATAAATCTGGATTCTTTCTTCTCCTAAGAACGTTTATTATTTATATTACTTTTGGTGGGATTAGTTTCTTTAAGTTTGATAAGCATTTTGGTATTTGTTATTACAACCCAATCCTGTACTTTTTATTATTCTAATAATATTAAAACAATTCACATAAAAACATTGTTTGGATTTGTATTACTTTTTATAAAAAAAAATACATCATTCAATATTCGAGTAGAGGCCTAAAACGTGTTTGAGGTTGAGAAAATTCACAATAGGTAAGACTGGAATAGGTATTACTGGAATAGGCATTCTTGGACGAACCACTTATTGTAACCTGTATTCCTTAGTTCAGTTTTAATGATTAGTATTGTGTTTGGTTTGTTATTTAGTGCATGTTTCACAGATAGTGAAGTTGACACACCAAGTGGTGGCTGTGATTGTTGACTTACGGTTGACTTACGGTATGCGTGTAACAGCGCTCTGGTATGATTTGTTTATTTTAAAGTAGTTTGTTATTGTGTGTTAGGTTAGTTATTTATCTGAAGAAGAGATCAAATTTCAGATCTCGAAACGTAGTGTTACTTTTTTGTAGCACTCAACGTTGGCAAATGTTAGGAAAAATCCTGTTTCCTTCCCAATCCTTCCGTCGTTAAAAACGAACTTCAAACAAAGAAATGAATTATGTTCACACAATTCTATTGTTCTATAATTATTTCGAAATTATTATCAGAATTTGCCACGAGAAACTCCAACTGTGAGAAAAGCAGGCGTTAATCATAGGTTTGTGTCATTCGTAAACAAAGTTTTGTTCAATATACAGAGTAACCGGAGATTGCTTGCTCTCAACCGTTCACATTCGAGAAACTGTTTTAATTACTCAAATGAAACAGAATGTTCGTATATTTGACGTTTTCTTCTAAACCTGCACTTCATAATAGTCTTTATTTTGAAATATATCATTCCAGAATATTGTAATCTACATTATTTGGGTACAAAGATATTCCATCCTCCATTAAAGGATTTTCAATCTATATTTTGCACTCAATTTCTATACCAATTCTCTGTGTATCCTCACTCCCACAATTCTTGATTTCTCTACGAGTGTGGGAAATCAAACAATAAAACGAAGCGTTCCTTGTCTTTAGTATTCATTTAATGGCAAACAACTATGAAATATTTATTTGTTAGCTTTAAGTTAAGGCTCTGTTGCTATAAAGCTAGCTAATTCTTTTTATACATTTCGTATCCGTGAATTGATGTGCATCTGTGTGTTTGTTGAGTCCACTTTTGGTTTCATACTTCAAATGTATACAGCACCGAAATAAAACACACTAACACAGAGTAATTGTATAACCGCTTCGAAACATTATGTGCTGATATCAACACGCGTCAGCGTATTACCGGTTTATTTTGGAATTTAGAGCCTAATACACTTTTGAAAATGTAAAAAGAAAACGTTGCCAATGAGTTACTTTCCCTAAACATAGCAAAAAGTTTCATAAATTTAAATTAAAAAACCTCAATATTGCATACTCATATATTTATTAATCTCAGAGTTTCAAATCTTCAAAAGTGTTTAGGGTTGGAAATAAAACAGATAAATTTAGACAAATTTCAACCATAGAATAATATAATATATATTCAATTACCTATATTCGTGTAGGTCCCTAATCGGATGGCAAGGGGCGATTACATTTAAAACTAGCATAAAAAAATGGGAAAAAGTTACTGTTCATCAGAATCGTTTTGATGTTAATACTGGACTTGGAACAAATGAGTGAAAGAACATTGTACTATATAATGTCTGGAGACTAACCACTAGACCAGAGGTTTTTTAGTTGAGTGTTAATATGTTTAGACTATATTATCACAACATCTAAGATATAATCTAAGATAGGAAATCTTGGAAAAATTTAGGTCTTATGTGTTACATCCAATGCTTAAACACTTAGGTTTCTTCAAATGCTCTGTTGTTCTAATTTTAATGTCTTTGTGTTTTCATGTCTTTATATTTTGCGTGTTGCAAATTTTTAATCCAGGTTGCTCATGAGTCATCTAGTTGAAGGAAATTATCTGATGAATCAGATACGATTGACGCCCTGCATATCATAACTAGGTTTCGTTTCTTTGTATGGAATACTAAATAATAAGCACAACGTCTAATTTGAGGTTTAGTATTTATTTATTCACTAGTTTCCAAGATTCGTTGGTTATTTTTAACTAAGGGGTGTAGGATTTAGCTTTTAACCTAAAGAGTTATGACTTTAGGCAAACAGCACTTTGAAGAGACAGCGAGTGACATAGTCCTGACAAGTCTGCGAAAAGCTTGCTTTTTCGAAGTTTGACATCCACTTAGTGCTGATGTTTCTCAGGGAACATCGTTGTTTTGTCGATAACAGTATTGCCATAGTGTTATCCATTTCCTCAGCATGGTTGTACAAACTGTTTTATTTTAATACATTTTTCATGACGTTTATGGTTTTCATTATTTTTATTAAAACATGAAAAGAGAAAAAATATTGATACAATATTATATTCTACTTAAATATCTCTTAATGTAGTTTTATATCTTCTATCCAAACCTAAAATAAATAAGTAGGAGCAATTATCTTAAATTGGTGAAATTTTAAAATAATATTAAAAAATATTTTAAATTAGAATGTTCATTATAGTCTAGGGAAGTCTAATGGATAAAATATTAAATAAGAGATTTAAAACATTGCTTTTAGTGGTAAAAGTCAAATTATTTATTTTTATGAAGTAGTAATTCATTATTTGATAAAGAAAACAACGTGATATACACTCCGTTTAATGTATAAATATTACTTATGGTTATAATTGACATTAATATTTCATTCAATTGTTAAACAAACAAAAAACATTATGTTAAGTTCGGGAGAGATGGACCAGTCGCATAATTTACTGATCGCGAGAGAAAAGAAGAGACCTGGATTCTGGCCTATCTGAAATTTGCAGGCGCTACTACTAGTATGTTGCCGCGCCTTGTTTCGTAATTCCATTATTGTTTCACTGTTCCATTGCTATGATAAACAATTCGCAGGGTTGGCTGTGAGGCGAAGCGCCTGAAATTACCGCGCGGCAACACACTAGTACACAGCTGTGCGCCGGCACGGGCCTGGTCTCTTCTTTTCTCTCGCAATCAGTATAAGCAGAAGTTACAGGTCGCAGGCAACGTACTGGTCTCATGTCATAATAAGTTAATTTACTTCCACATTTTAAGTCAAAGTATTCCCCTTATTTAGAAGTTATTTCAAGAAATAGATTTCACGTAAGTGAAAAAATTTTGTACACTTTTGTCTATCATTGTGTTGTACGCTGATACTTTTATTGTATTTATGGTTTGTTTAAAGGGAATTGATTCTTGTAACAGGACAATGCAGAGGTCCACGGCAGAGGTCCCTGCCCATGATAGAGCCACATGACCGCCTAGTCCATCTCACCCACACGATCGCGAGAGGTATATCACATCGAGTCAGGAAAGATGGACCAGTTTTACACTTTCTACTCTGAAATGACTTCAGTTTCAGATTCTCACAACACATTCCGCTTGCTTTACCATGGCACTGGTGCCTTTTTTAAGCAATTTGTGTAAGTTATTACGTGTACAGTATTGGTTTGAAATCTCTAAACATTCCACTGTTGTTAAATATAACTCTATCATGTAAGCTTTCTTTGCTTTCGTGTAGAGTTATACATTAACGGAATTATTGTAGTCAATTATATACAATCATATAGTAATATTAACAAGATAAAAATTAATTATTATTTAATTATTGTAAAATATAGTCTCTTTTGTATAACATTTTTAACATAAACACGTTATATAACAACTTACTACTTGTAGGTGTACATTTTCCATACGACATTACATTTAGCTTGTTTATTATTCAATAAATAAAGCGTTTATGTATTTAATAGGGGATACTTTATAATATCTTATTACAATGTTATGTTTTGATATAATTAGTAGTATATATATCAAAACCCTAAAGTAAAAAGAAATATTTTAATAAGCAAAATGTATGATGAACAAAATATTTTATTGTAACTGTCTAAAATCGAAGAAACTTTCCAATACAAAATTTTCATACGTGATCCTTGTTCTGAGTAGAAAATGTGCTATCAACAACATATTCTCACAGTAATCATTCTATCCAAATAAGAAAATTATTTTAAACTTTCTTTTCCTCACACATCCCTAATAAATCCAAAAGAGTTTTTCCTCTTTTTCCTGCGGTTGGCACACCTGGGAATATAAATCAGCTATAAATCTCTGCGAACATATGATCCAACCATGTGCTTGCAGAGTCAGCAACTCTTTTCTCCTGCAATTTCTGTAGATCAAGACCTTCTTAAATCCTTATATCACAAGATGTAATCGAATTAAACCTGATATAAAAAACATGATATGTAGATAATTCTGTGAGAAATAACCCCTGCTTTTTTGAAAAAAAATAACATAGTCGATTTCAGTTTAATAAATTTCTTTGTTAGCTTAAGAATTTCTACATCAACAAATGAAATAATACTTGATAAATCATAAACTACATACCATTAAATTTTCGCTTTAATTTTTTAAATATTTTTTAAACTGGGCTATCTTATCATGGCCTTAGCTGTAAGATTAACGATGCAACGAGGGTAAAAAATAATTCACAGTCAAATGTATTTGTCATGTGTAATATAAGTTTACAATCTGAGGTTAGTGTTTGTATTATTGATTCCCAGATGACAAACCATTTCGTGACTGTTCATTATATAAAGCAACTACAAATTTCTGTGAAACCTGCAAACTTTTCCAAAAATTATTCACCGGATTTTCAAATCGTAAACAAGGCTATTTTGTGAGCGGACTTTAGATTAGTTTACACTTCCTGTTTTTGTGTTACAGATCAACGGTTTTTACTCGCTTTAAAAAAAATACTACAATCAAGTATAAAGTTATCATATAGACAAAATAAATATCAAAGGAATGCGAAATGAAAATTGAAACTATGGATGACTGACCAATTATTAAATAAAAGAAGAAAAAGTACGTTGTACAAAGAACCATCCAACCATTCCTTGTTGCATCCATATAAACAAAGTAAAAATATTCTGAGTTGTGAAATAAAATTTGCAAACAAAATGATTATACATTTTATTTTGAAAAGAAGAAAAATTATCCTAGGCGTCAATGCCAGTGTATTAAAAGTTTATCGGCGAATCCGGAAGTAAACAGAATAAATTAAGTTTAACGAATGAAAACTGTCTTGTAGAGTCTGAACCAAAAATACGTAGTAGCAAAGATATTTAATTTTTTTTGACGTGACAACGTCTTAAATTAGGTTGCGGCTCGGAGTCACTCATGAAAAAGTGTAACGCCCGGTAACGTTACGATGCCCGTCCAGTGGGTCCGCCGCACGAATCCGCACGGGATAAAGAATAAATAATGATCTGTTGCTGTTAAGAGGGTGGTGTTTAGCAAACCGAATGCAGGTCAATGTGGACAAGACCAAATACATATTTTTTGATTTTTATGGTTTTAACATACCTGTTCCTTTAAAATTTCATTCAAGATTTTGTAATTTATTAAATTGTAACTGTAAAGCTTTAGAAAAAGTAAGCAATATTAAATACTTAGGAATTATATTTGATGAAAAATTTACATTTGAATCTCATATTACGAATCTGCATAGTAAAATAAGATTATCAATTAGAAAGTTTTATTTTTTAAGAAATTTTTATAGCATTAGTCTTCTGAGAACACTTTACTTTGCACTGGTAAACTCAAGACTGCAGTATGGGCTGGTATGTTGGGGAGGTACTTATAAATACTTAATAGAAAAATTACGAACAACTCAAAACTACTACTTAAGAATAATTTTGAACAAACGTAAAATAGAAAGTTCCATTCCCCTTTTTCAACAACTGCACATTTTACCAATTCAACATCTTTTCATTTTTAAAGTTCTTAGGATTTTTTTTATCAGAAGTGGAAATATGGGAACTGACAACTTGTATTATAACACCCGATATGTTTTAAATAAGAATTTTCGGCTTCCTAAGGTAAATAAGTCAATTTTTCGTCACTGTTTTCTTTATTTAGGCCCTAAATTATACAATCAACTTCCATCCAGTGTAAAAAATAGCTGTTCCTTAGGGGCATTCTGCAAAGATACAATTACCTGGCTTTCTTCTATTCATGATGTTAACTTCCTATTTAACGTTATTGCATAAATGTATCCTTTCTGTAACTTCTAGGAATAATTTAAGTATTTTATTATTATATTATTATATATTATATTATGTTATTATATTATTTATTCTTCATGGCCATCTTTTGTTCTTCTTTTTTGCTTATGTTATGTACTTGTCCTTAGTTGCCTTTATTGTCTTTTACTGTCCATGATTTGTCCTTATATAGAAGCCTACATAGAATAAAAAATAATCAGTTTTCGCTTCTTACTTTATATAAATAACCATAGATGTAAGTTTATACAGATACTGCAGTTGTAAGCGACATGTATTTTTTCTTGAGACGCTAGACTCAACGTTTTAGTTTTGTTATTCAGTGGTACTTTATTTTTATTTTAGCTGGTCACATTACTTGTACAAGTGACCAGTAATATTTCCAAACGATTTACAAGTATTGTATTATTATATAAAAAACTGGAAATAAATCATTTATTCATTTATTCATTTATTCATATTTATTCATATAACTGTGGGTCCGCCGCACGGGATAAAGCAGATAACTATGTTTATTCATGAAAATGTGGAGTGCTTAGATTCGTCATTTACAACTACTACAACAATAAAGGTAAATAATTGTACACTGATATTTCATTATCGTAAACTATGATTGATTGATTAATTGTTAGATTGACACAAAAGTTGAGAAACTGAGGAACCTTACGTTTATAGGTTATGTCATACTATTGACAAATGTTGATAGTGTTAAGTAAATTATTAGTTTAAATCACTCTGCAATCAATCGTAATTCAGTCGATTGAGAAGAAACAGCGCGTATTGCTAGTCAAACATTTAAAATAACAAATTATAACCTCTAACCTGTCATAACAGTGCGACCAAACAAACGAACTAAACCGACCAATCACCACGCGCGGAGTTAGAATTTAACTGTGTTTAGCAAGAATTTCAAATTCCAATTTTAGTAAATGTTTTATTCAACTTTACCATTTACAATAACAAATTTTAATTAATTTCAAATTATGTACAATGTTTTAGTAAACAAAATATATTTCTATAGTTAAAATTTGTGCAATTCTTTTTTTCATTCAATTCCTTGTTCCTATTGTGCAATTTAATAATATTCATATCAATAAATATTCTACCAAGAAAAAGACGTTGTCACGTAAAACCTTCGCCCGTAAAACCGACTTTACAGGCAACCATAATTTTTTTTTTCTTCTATAGCAAGTGACCTCAAGCTAAATATTGACGAGGATAAAAGTTACATTTTAGGTAGTAGCGCCACCCAGGAAGATTTTGTAAATGAAAAATAGATAACCACATATATATATATATATTATATATATATATATATATATTATATAGTTTAATATATGTATAAAACCACGTTGCGGTTCTTGCAAAATTATGAAAAACTCTAGGGAATTCTAAAGTAACGTAACAGGTTTAACCAATCCCATCATTGGCAAAGTAAACTGGGACGCTAAGAATGTAATTTACCTAATTAATAGTAAACTTTGTAACAAAAAGTACATTGGACAATCATCTAACCACCTTAGATTCAGAATAACAGGGCACAGATTTGATATTTTCCATAAAGGAAAATCCATTGGCCAAACATGCTGCTGAGCACAAAAAAGACAAAATTGAAGAATGTTATAACCTTAAAGAAATTAATAAGTTCTTCCCTTGTCCTGAAGAAAATTTAAATAGATTAAAATTAAAAAAATCTTGAACAAGCACATCAATTACTTTTAAAATCAAAATACCCAAATGGTTAAAAGTTTTAGATAAATTTAACTTTTCCAAATTTCCATCTGTGCTGTTGATGATATAACGGCAGAGTTTTTTAATGGTTTAGTTGCGTATTTACATTTTTGGTTATTTTCTTTTAATTTGTTGTGTTTCTTGTTTTCTTTTTATTTATATTATACTTCCTGAAGACGTGGGTATCAAATCCCACGAAATATATAGAAGCCTTATAATCTTTGTTTTTTATTTAAATAAGTGAAATAGTGATATATAGTTATATATATATATATATATAAGTTTTATTTACTTATATCCTGCACCAAATTGTAATGAAAGGCTATTATTAATGGATTGCGTATTCGCATATCACAAATATATAACTCGTTATCTCCAACCCTCGTTAAAAGTATAGCAGATGATACCATGGAATATTTGGTTTCTTTGGTTAATTTTAATATATTCTTCATGTGAGTTTCTGAATGATCTTAAAAATGCCAATGTTATTCTAATTCATAAAAATTAGAAAATCAAATGGCAAGTAATTATTGACCTACAAATCGGCTTTCAAATATTTTTAAAATCTTTGGAACAATTAAGAACATTTCTTTGGTCGAACTTATGCAGAAATAAGGGATTTTCAGAAAAAATTGGATGGCTGTAAAAAAAAACTTTCTGTTTCTGAAAAAAGTTTCTGAGAATGAAGGTAATTTTTGTGCGGGTTATATGCTAACGTTATAGAAGCCTACAATACTGTGAATCACTTTCTTCTAGATACAATGTTTAAAGCCGGAATCAGAGGAGTCACTCAACAGTAGTTTCAATGTTATCTCACCGAGCGGAAGCAGCAAGTAATAGTTGGAAATGACCTTAGCGAATAATTTGAAATGATTTATGGCATTTCACAGGGTCCGTGTTGTCTGGCCCACTTCCTACCTTGTTTATGTTAATACTTTATGTAACGGTAAGATCTAAGGTTCGTTGACAGATTTTTCTGACGACACTTATACTACAGAAAACAAATTAAGGCCTAGAATTTAATTCATTTATCCTAAATGACATCAATCGACTCAGAACATGATTTCACTAATGTGTCCTAAGACTCAAGCATTAGTGTTGATCTTAAGAACGAAAAATAAAATAGATTTATCTTAAAAATATCAGGAAATAAATTCTGTGCTAGAAAAAGGTTGTCTTTGCTCCGACATAGAGAAAGTAAACAGTAAATATACTTAGATATATATATTTATATATAATGTGTGTGTGTTTAAAATATCCTAATACGTAAGAGAGCAGTCCCGTTTGCAGGAATATACTTCTATATAATTACATTTAAGTTTTCATCAGAGTTTGATCTTGCAGAAAAATTAATAACTAGATTTTTTTTATTTATGTAATTTGAGGGCATTTAACAAAAATCTATAGTTTTCTTCACCTATTTTATTAGAGACAATTAGTTTTCGTGGTCATCTAATTTTAAATCTACGTTAGTATGGTATTTTCAGGTTTTTTAAATTTTCTATAATAACATATGAAGAGTCCAAAGCAAAAAGGATGATAGTCCATTTTTTTTTCAATTTTTCGTTTTCATTGGTAACACTGAGTTTATGTTGAGCAGAAGTTGTAGGTGTTGTGCTTTTAACAAGAAGACTGATAGTCCACAAGATACAGACAGTTTTAGATTTGTAGTACTTTAACAAAAAGGGTGGTAGTCACTTGCCTTTGATACAAGAAAGATGATAGTCAACAATGCAATATATTTATGTTTTTTACACATGTGACTGTTGTGCCTGCAACATAACCTCACTTTGCCCTCTTGTGTTGGTTAAATGAATACAGTTTATATTAGTGTTTTTCTTTTACATATTGCATTATATCTTTAAGTGTCATAATGAATGATAGTGATGAACTTCAAATTAATGACAGTGAATTCAACATTGAAAGGAAAACTAAAAAGAGGAAATGTTATGGAAAGATGGAAGATGTGATGAAGAAAATGAGGTTAGTCAGTCATGAGATTGGTAATGATTGTAGATGTAAACGCCTTAAATGTTTTGAGAGAATTGATGAAAACCAAAGAAAGAAAGATCGTAATAACAGATTTTAATAACTTAGAATCTCACAATGAGCAATCGCTTTATTTGGCAGGCCTTATTTTCCTTGCATGAAATAAAACGGCGGCGATCTAGGAAGCCAGAGAAATTGATGCTAAATTCAATGACAAAAGCTATACTTACAAGGTAAGAATCAGAGAGAAGGGGATAGAATAAATGATATACCAATTTGCTTCAAAGCAATGTGTTCAATGCACGGAATCAGTGGAAAGAGATTGCAAAACATCCAAAAGGCGCTTAGGACACTGGCAAAGCTCCCACTGACAAACAGAGGTAAATATGACCACAAACATTGCAGAACTTCTGAAGATACAAAACAGAGTGTAATAGACCATTATTAAGTCTTTTAAAAGTCGGTTCTAGCCACTACAGCCTTTCTAAATCAAAAAAGGTTTACCTACCTGATACATTGAATATCAAAAAAATGCATGCCATGTATAAAGAGCTTAGGCCTAATGATAAAAGTGTTTCATATGAATATTATAGAATAATATTTGAAACCAACTTTAACATTTCATTCGGGTTTTCCAAGGAGTGACACTTGCTCAAACCTGCGACAAGTATCAGGCTGAGTTAAAAGTTTTTAAATATGGAAACTACAAAATACGCCTAACGTAAGTGTTGAAAATACTTGCAACACACGAAAAGTTAAGGAAACTAAAAATAGAACACGAGCTACATTTGAGAAAAGCTGATATGTTTTACAACAAAAAAAGAAAAGCCAAAAAAAAATAGCCATGCAAAGTGTAGAAGAGGAATGGCATTGCCATGGATTTTCAGAAAAAAACCTTTCTCTACCAAATCTCAGCACAAATGACGTTTATTACCGTCGTCCAGTTATCATTCTATCTATTTAATATTCACAGGCCTATCTTCAGGTGGTGCTGTATTTTATTCTTATCCACAGACTGAAGGGAAGAAAGGGGCAGATGAGTAATTTCCATGCTTAAATCACTACATTTTTACAAAAACTTGATCCAAAAGTGAAGCATTTACACATTTTTTTGTGATTCGTGTTCTGGACAGAACAAAAATTACACGATCATTCGGTTCTGTCACTATGTCGTCAATGTATTGCAAAAATTAGACACTATTAAAGTAGTGTTTCCAATAAGGGGACATTCCTTCTTAGAATGTGACCGGAAACATGGGACTAATAAATCAAAAATATGCCGCTGAGTTGCCAGAAGATTGGGTGGAGCTAATAAGGAATTGCCGCGTAAAACCTTCCCCTTTCGAGGTTGTCGAGGCAGATTTACCTCTTTTTCGCAAATGGACTGAGTTTTTTTCAAAGTTTTTATACTAATAAGTGCCCCTTTGCTACACGACTTATTAGGGAAATCCGTTATCTCAAACAACACTCAAGACTTGTGGAACACAGAGCCTCCTATACTGGATATTGGCAGCTTTCTCCATTGATATCAAAACAAAATTTGAGAATGTTAAACCTTGAAGTTCACCACTATGATGATGGCTCGTTTGATCTTCCACCCCAAAGTCGCTCTGGTAAGTTAGATTTTACTTTAAATTATGCTAATAATATAGGAATACAGTAGATAGTATCACTCTGTTGCTATACAAAATCTTTTCATTGAATAATCTTGATTATCAGAAATACAATAATATGAACTTTATGGGAAAACTATTTTTTCAGATCTTGTTCCTGTGCCAAAGCCTAAATACGATGATCTTCAGCATTTGAAACAGTTTTGTGGACCCAAAGCAAGGGAATTCTATGGTAGACTTCCACAAGAACATTAAGTACTGTGGGACATTGTTCTAATTAAAAAAGAAACAAGATTTACGTATTAGTTAAGTGACTGAGTAAAGGACATTCATCTTTTTTTGCTGTGTTTTTTATTGTTAATTTCCTTCTTTTTTAGCTCTGTATATTTGTTTCTAATGAATATAGAATTTTAATTCATAAAATTCAACAACAAATTAAATGGCCTTCAAATAAAAATGACTAATTTAAACATTGTTCAATATATAAGATGGTTGAGGTGAAAGTATAAAGTCAAAATTCTCTGTTCTGAAAAAATCGTTCATAATGTGACTATCATCCTTTTTGCTTTGTGCTCTTCATATCAGTTGCTATTTAACTAGTTATTGGATTGTTAATAACACTAATAGTAGTAAAATATAAATGTGTGTTCTAATAACAGGTGATGCTATACAAATATACTTTTATAAAAATAGAACTCGAATTTTGCGGTCGAGGCCCAGGTTCCTTTAGCCAGATAAATATACAATCCGCAAAAAGGCACATTTAGATAATAATTACTTTCGATTGATACCAGATATTAAAATTAAGTAATAGTTTGTGATACTAAAAATGTATTGTACAAATTGCAATTTATAACTATGTTATTTTTAATGAGATAAATATTAGATCTCTTTCACTTGGAGTTACAAATAAACTCATCTTCATGTCCTTATGGAAGAGCCAACATAATTACTATTTGTATTTAAAAAGTATGAATACATTACTTATAATGTTAATAATATTTAATAACATTACAACAAAATTGTTAATTGGATATTGAATCAATACACAATATTTTACAGATAATACTAGACAATGTTATTTTAGCATTAAAACGATATATATAGTTATGCGTGTTTGTGAATATGGATTGAAATATCTCTATACTTATATCCGAACCCTTAGTCATATCTTAACAAATAAACAATTGTAATGTATTTTGATAACTGAAATTTGTGTATTTTGAGATTAAAATCGTACTTCTTTACCGTATCCTCTATCTAACATAAATTTGTATAATATAAACTATTTAGCTATTTTTCCGTTGGTACCTTCAAGTCTCTTGTCATTGTAAAAAGTATTTTCCAATATTCACTCTACAGTACTGGTTTTAATAATTATAAAAGTTTTTGGGGATTGATCAAAATTGGGCAGCCATTGAGAATCCCAAACATTTAATGAACTGAAAAATATTGAGATTAAATATTACTATCGACCCATATAATAATTACCCAGCGAGACTGCAGCTATCCAACATCCTATATTTATTTACTAAAAAGAGGAACCAAAATTTTTAAATATTGTTCAAATGCTGTTTCACTGTCAAATGCAATCGATCTCTTGAACAATTCGACTAAAGTGTTCACACTAACCTGGTTTATTAGTACTATTTCTGCATTATTGGAAGCAAAATTTTAGTTTTAAAATATTTTTTATCCAGTGCTATCATCCTTATGTAAATAAAACAATTCTTCTATGAATATGTCTAATTTCTTCTAAAATTCATATGTTCACGCATACAGTTTGCTGTCTACGTTTTGTAAATATATTACAACATAAGCAGACTTAATTACGTAGTAGGAGCCTCTTGTACACATAAAAAGATGTTTGATGTACCTGTGAGAGTATATGTATATGTACTGTTTTTTTTTTACTCATCACTATACTTTTGTGTACACTATTTTCTGGGTTTAAAAACTAGATATTTTTAGAAGTTATTACAGAAAGATCTAAAAGATTACTTTCGCAGGATTTATACTAAACAAAATAATAGCTCTATATGAGTATTATTCAGAAAATAACTGAGCCCTAAACATGGCACATGAACAGGCTTACTACACGCTCATTGTGGTACTCTTATATGTAAATATGCAATAAAGAAAATATTAAAATACCTTTAAACATATTATCAGTAAGACATTTGTATCTTTTTAATTATAATATCGTAATGATAAAAGAATATATATATATATATATATATATATATATATATATATATATATATATATATATATATATATATATATATATATTCTTAAGTTATTATAAAGTTATAGAGTTCAGGTCTTCTTGAGGAAATCGTTAAAAAGATAAAAGTGCAAACGATTCAAATAAGCGCCTTTTTGTTATGGGACAAGATAGACACCTCTAGTTTTCTCCATTTATCTTCTTTGCGTGATGGGCGTTCCATATGACATTTGGGGTTACCCCCAAATCATTCATTTTTTCAAAAGATCAAAGCCAAAAAGGTCGTTAAAAAGCACATTTTTTGGCCGTATTTAGTAGTTAGTAGATGTGTTCGACGAGGCGTTTGTTAGAATCTTTTGGAGGTTTCAAACTGATATATATGTACGTAATATTTTATAGAAATGTTTTATTTACAAAACTCAAACCCGCTTTTATTTACGTTTTTGGGGACATGTAATAGGTGGGAGGTTAAATAACTATACAATTGGTAAATACTGACGTAAAAACCACATTTTCAAACTGGGAAATGAATGAAAGTGCCAATAAAAGCTCCAGTAAAGGAAGTGTAACCTGCCACAAAGCAATAACACTCATTGTGGTATTCTATTTCTTGATTAAATTCACTAATTTTATTTGAACGTTTTTCCTCAAACACTCGGTTTAATTTATGGAATATAATCAAAAGATATTGATTTTGAATGAAAAGTGGATGTATATAATATTTTTTTAATCACACAAATACAAACATATGGTTGGTAAAGTTTAATATTTTTTCTATAACAATGGTTACACTAATTTTATATGCTTTTTAGGTCGAAGGTAACTAATAAAATAACACACATTTACAAAGTTATATACATTTTTAGCAGTATTGGAAAAAAATCATTTTTATAATAATCAAATATGCACTGATGGGCAGAGAATAGAGCGTGTTCGGATATATTACGTACGTTTCAATGAGTTATTTTATTGTTTTTATGTCTTGAACAAATAACCGAAAAATAACTATGCATGATCATTATAAATCATGTTATATTCAGTGTTTAACAATAATCGACAGCAGTTCCATTTCTAAAATTTCTACTGGCTCCTGTTATATAATGTAATTGAAAATACGTGCACATTCTAGATGACTATAAACAGTAAAATAAATATAAATAAATAATTAATATACAGCAGATCTTAAAACAATTATAATTATATGAGAAGGTAATTCAACTTGTAATTTATACCAATTCATGTTCCTTGTATATAACAATAACTTCTATTGATTATATAACAAGGCAGAGTGCAGTCAGCAAATGTCAGTACCACGTGTGGCCTGGTTTACAGCTGATTATACAGTAGCCGGCCTGCTTTAGCAGGAGAGTTTCTGTGCTTTTATGACATATGGATTCTGTTAGTTTTTATACAATGTTATAAGATAATTCTTGTAGAAAAAACTAGTAACTAAGTTATTATTAGGAGCCTTTGTTACATGTCATCATTAAAACAAAATTTCCTTAATGATAGTGCCAAATTAAAACTCGCTAATATTAACTATTAAGGTGATTAATATAATTGAGCCCTAGTTTTATAATTAATTTTTGACCTTTATAATAGCAATGGGGCAATAATAATTTTCAGATCCATGTATGTGTGTGTGTGTTTGTGTGTGTGTGTGTGTGTGTGTGTGTGTGTGTGTGTGTGTGTGTGTGTGTGTGTGTGTGTGTGTGTGTGTGTGTGTGTGTGTGTGTGTGTGTGTGTGTGTGGTGTGTGTGTGTGTGTGTGTGTGTGTGTGTGTGTGTGTGTGTGTGTGTGTGTGTGTGTGTGTGCTAGTATATATAATAAATAATAAAAGTATCTATTACAAACGTATGGATAACAAAGTGGTTTATTGTCTGCCTACTCAAATTTTGACATACTATTTGGAATTAATAATGGTTAAAAACATACAGTGTATCTTTATAAAGTTCAAGAATGGGACCTGCTACACATTAAATTATACTTTAGGATAGTTCTTTGGTTGTTCAAAATACATATATTATCTCTCCTTATAATCATGCATTACAAGAAAATGGCCAAAGATTATTGTCCAATGAGGTTTTTGTACAAATATAGTTTGTAAAAATTTATACGTTTTACTAATTTGTAGATAATTGGCAAAAGATCAGGTTTGTTTATTTGTAATTAGTATTTATAGTAGTAACAGAATATGGAATGTTTTAATATAGTGCTTGTTCATTTACAAGTTCCCATCATAGTTTTACTA
Source organism: Homalodisca vitripennis (assembly GCF_021130785.1). Taxonomy (NCBI): domain Eukaryota; kingdom Metazoa; phylum Arthropoda; class Insecta; order Hemiptera; family Cicadellidae; genus Homalodisca; species Homalodisca vitripennis. The sequence continues at coordinate 2,075,744 of NC_060209.1, forward strand.
GTTACCTAAAGCATACGTGCAAATCACGAAAGTTCCAACATAAAAGTATATAAGAACTCTGGAATCATTACGAAGCTAATTTACAGATTCATTAAAGACAGTAATGATTTCTTACAAAAATGTAATCTTAAATCGGCGAAATTATTGATTCGGAGCTTCTAACTTCCGAGAAAGCTTTAGAGGTTTCAACATTTTACTCACCGAAAGAAGTTAGAAATAGTAAACTAGAATCTATAACTCATACACCCAATGCTTTGGTTAGCTTAAGTTTTCCCAGGTAGGAAGGTTCTGCAGATGAGAGCTTCTACATTCGGAAAACCAATAGCATTCGAATATGTCTTGCTAGAGGTCTATGTTTTGCCTTCTATACCTTCTTTTCATAAAAAGTATATTTCTACATTTTCAGGCTACATAAATATGTTATCTTTGTACATATCATGATGCTCAAGAGTGGCGTTATTTGCTGCTACAAAACTGTTAAAACCTCTCCATCAATGGTGTGGGTTGATATACTGGTAATCACAGACTCGCAAAATTAAACTAATAACGTTGTGCTACCCCTGTTCTCCGAATCCCACTTTTAATCAAATACAACTCCGAGGATCCACAGACAAAGCCTAATAAAACGGTTTTTGACGTTGATGGTCTCTACCTGAATAAATGACTAACACTTCGCTAATGCTAGGCTTATATCGGCACTAGATAGGGCTATTAGAGCATCTAATACGAGTCAAATATAACACGAATTTGAATTATAAAGTATAAAAAAGAATAGAAATAAAGATAATCAAAATTATACATTCCAGGCAGAAAAACACACACCTAAGTGCAAGTAATATTTTAATAAACTCGTGTTCATTGTTACCACTCACGTACTCATAACACTTATGATACGCAGAGACGGTTAAGGGTGGGAAGGAATGAAGATAAGTATTAGAATTTGAGAGGACATTTAACGTAAACCATGGAAGGTATGAGGCATGCCAAGTGCGGAGATTTGTGTTCACTGTTTACATTTCTCATGTGTATGAATTAAGGTTATACACAAACATATATTTCGAGTATGTTTGTTGTTCGAGTTTTGGAGACTTCTGAAATACAGTAATAATCTTTAGGTATAAATTTTAAAAGCCGAATTTACTAAAATTAGAATGTCTTCTTCATACACTTATAAAAAATCTAGCGCGACCTTATTTCATCCTGCAGTATTACCATATTGGAATAACTTGTTTTTCATACCTTAAACGTGAACTTTCTCTATACATATTAAAATGAAATTAGCGACTTTGCATAAAGAACGATATAGCATTTATCTCTTACTAAATCATTTAAATAATAGTATATGTTTACGAGAACTGATTCAGTGCAAATACAAATTGAGTTTCATCAGTAACATTAAGACTGCATTACTTTGTAAAAGTCATCCTGTACGTGCCTTGAATACAATCTCAGTCCCAGACTCAACACAAAGTGACGTATTATGTATGCAAACACATTCTCGGATATCTTGCTCCTCTATATGTCTATACTTTATAAAATGTTTCTTACATATGAACACTTTGTATTAAGTATGCATAATGAAGAAACAGGAAATGAAAAATATGTTCAGATTATAATTAAGCACAAAAGTAACTAATTTTTAATGATTTATTATTAAAATGCATTCAGTTTTAAATTTCTTCATTTTGAAATATAAAATTAAGATTTTTCAAATCAGATCGTTAAAAGATTTTAGGTTTTACGTTTCTGATAATTTAACCTAGACCTAAGTTGCATTGCAGTAAAAAAGGCATCATGTACTGACCACATCTTATCCCTCACGAACAGTAACTCTGACAATCTCACCTAGACCTAACATGTATTGCAGTAATAAAGAGAGACGTCACGTACTGACCACATCGTTTTCCCCCGCGAACAGTAACTGTGACAATCTAGCCTTGAGGTAACTTGCATTGCAGTAATAAATAGAGACGTAACGTACTGACCTCATCTTTTCCCTCGCAAAAAGTAACTCTGACAATCTAGCCTTGAGCTAACTTGCATTGCAGTAATAAAGAGAGACATCACGTACTGACTAAATCTTTTCCCTCACAAAAAATAACTCTGACAATCTAGCCTTGAGCTAACTTGCATTTCAGTAATAAAGTGAGACGGCACGTACTGACCTCATCTTTTCCCTCGCAAAAAGTAACTCTGACAATCTAGCCTTGAGCTAACTTGCATTGCAGTAATAAAGAGAGACATCACGTACTGACTAAATCTTTTCCCTCACAAAAAATAACTCTGACAATCTAGCCTTGAGCTAACTTGCATTTCAGTAATAAAGTGAGACGGCACGTACTGACCACATCTTTTCCCTCGCAAACAGTAACTCTGACAATCTAGCCTTGATCTAACTTACATTTCAGTAATAAAGAGAGACGTCACGTACTGACCACATCTTTTCCCTCGCAAACAGTAACTCTGACAATCTAGCTTTGAGCTAACTTGCATTGCAGTAATAAAGAGAGACGTCACGTACTGACTACATCATTTCCCTCAAGATCGGGAACTCTGATAATTCAAAACCGGATAGGTATTTTTTAAGGACCAAACCCAAACTTGATTATTTCTACAGTAGACTAAACGTTATAGGCATCGCTTTATGTGGAATCCCAATATGCCCAATAGTGTTTTCACATTTATAGTTAAATTTGAAAATGGTGCAAAATAAAAGAATTGTCCACGTTTATACTCCATCCAATGCTACACGCAAATAGTTTCACATTTTTCCCGTTATGTGTCATTAATATAGTCGCGACTTACGCCATAAATAGTTATTAAGAAATAGATTTATCTTGGAATTTTTCGTAGAAATTAACTAATAGTATTAATGAATAAAATAGTAATTATTAACATATAGTAATTTAATGCTTGATTCATATAGGTAAAAAGCTTATTATTGATACGATGGCAATCCGTTTCCACGTTTGTAAATGGAGCAAAATATATTCTGTTCATAATCAATAATTATCATTGTTAAGTTATTTTTATAATTCGCTACTCATTTGGATATTAATTAAATTCTAATGCGATATTTTGTAAAACATTACCTACTATTTAACGATTAGCACAGCTTGTTATTAGTGTACTGGTTAATTTATAAAAATTTCAAAATTGTCCTTAAATTCATTCAGTATATGTAAAATGTAATTCATACTAGGCTACACTTGCTTACAGTTTTATAATTTATATTTTATTAATTTTTTGTTGGAATATTTATATACAAGAGCATGCTTTAATTCGATCGCAAATTTCAGATTCATGCTCTTCGTCTTTCGTTCATTTCACATTGTAATTGCACTAGTATTAAACATGGACCACGCAGAGGAAGGTTGATTTACATGTTGATATACAAGACTTAGAAGCCATATATTATTAAATTAATTTTTAAGTTTCATAGTGTGAACCTTAACACTTAACGACAAACATTTATTTTTTATTTACAATAAAGCATAAGTACCATAGTTATTATGAAAGATAATGCTAACTGATGTTTTATCTTCTGCCATTTTCTCTTTAATTATTAGTTATCTCACTAACCGTTTCATTAGGACCAATAATTATCTACCACTTGTATATATATACGGAAACTTTCGAATTGTTTTTTACAAGGTTAAGATTTATTATGAAACTCTACCTCTGCATCAGTATTTAAAATTGGAAACTTAAGTCCATTTGGAGCCTTGATGATAGTATATAACGATTTGGATAAACCATGACTTCATTGGTTATGTTGGCAATGTGAAAAATGTTGAATAAATAAATTATTAAACACTTTATTTTAACAATAAGAGTATACGCCAGTATGATAAAATGTAATCACGCCGAACAAATTTTACGTAGCTAAGTTAAACACTCACTTCAGGTATTAGTGTGGGGATATCCAATAGACAAATAGAGGTGTCTCAGGCACGAAGCCGAATTCCTTCGAGATCTGTCAACAAGCGTACAATAAATAGTTATTATACGAGAAATGCAGGTAAATAGTAATATTAACTTATTGTACAGTAAATTTTAGACGCAGTTCAGTTATTACCTTTTATTTTTAGATGATTAAAGTCGGATCGAACGTACTAACAATGCTGAAGAAGTTTTAATTTTATTACATAGTGTCCCAGATTGAAGTTAATTAATACGAGGTTATTTTACACGGGTCACGGTCAACGATCGTGGCCACAGTTCCTGGAAACATTCGTGAACTACTCGATTAGAAAAGTTATTATCTCCGATAATATACCATAGTTTGAAAACAGTATCTTAAATATGTTAATACATATCTTTTTATATGTTGTATTGTGAACGTAATATTTGTAATGGAAATATAAATATATTGTTTGTAACATTTTAATTAGTGGCAGTCACAAGTTAAAGTGTGCTATGAGGTATAAAAATACAGGACTTTACTTTGTACGTAGTATGCATTGATACAATCTTTTATGTACGATATTTCAAAGTACTGAAAGTATTAAGACAACTTATTATGGCTTATATTTTATAAGTTTACGTAACGTGTTTTAGGAACATACCATAGACTCCGTAGTACAAAGTTACTGAAAGTTTTAATGAATTATCAACAATGAGTTATGGCTAAATTCTGTATTTTTATTATTATTATTAAATTGCCATTTTACAAAGATGCATACTATTCCTTTTGTGTGTGTCTGCGATTTTTGTTGATTAAATAATTTAGATAAATGTCAGAGCATTATCTTGTATTATTATTTATGAAATCCACAAAATTTCAATGGCATTTTCTTACCTTAGGTAAAAGAAAAATTCCAATTAAAAACGATAAACCGTAAACTATATTTTTCACGCAATACTTTTATAATTTATGAGTTATAGGTTTTTACCAGTAGTTTACATTTTATTTGAACTAATTTGTAATATGTTGTTTTCTATTTTATACGTGTATGTTCTGGCTTTAACTGGCTAAACCTCTTATGATATTACATAATTTTGTGGAAGTAATACATATCTCTTTAGTACCAAACCTCAGAGCTGTAATAAAATAACGTAATCCATTCATAGCAATAATATACATGGGGTTTTGCTTGGATAATCAATTTACAAAGGTCGTCCTTCTTTTAGCAACCACCAAGTTAGTTGTGGCGTGTCAAGACTCTTATCTCTGGGTTTTACCCGGAAATTGAGCTGTCATTGCAAATAATGGACGACCTAAATAAAACATCAGCCGGTATTACCTTCTTAAAAGAGGTTTCCACCTTATTAAGGGAAATTCCTAACTTAAAGATGACTTAAGTAGTATATGAGTATATAGATTCTTATTTGGTATGTATTTGAACATTATTTGTTCTCATAAATAACGAGTTCTGTTTTTGTAATTTATCACCGTTTGCCTGTAACACGCAGCTGGTATTAAATCACCGACAGATTAATTCCGAGCAGTAGGAAATTTAAATTTTCAATAATAAAAATTTAAGTTGTAGCAAATAAATAAATCAAAAGCAATATATATGAAACTAAGTAAATACAATAATGTTTTATTGGTTATACGTATGTTATTAGTCTTTTAAAATCACCGTATTCTAAAAGATTTTCCTCCATAAACAAATTGAAACTTATTAGTAGGTAAGTGATAGCTTTCTATAATCTTTATATCTTTAATTTGGTACAACAAGGACATATAGTAATAAATACAGAACTTAAATTTCAACCAAACACTTTACACATCATATTCCAAATATTTAGCAGTTTTAGGTTTACAAGATAAATAAAGGCGTATATAGGATGGCCAAGGGTGGGGGGTTATTAATAAAATGTTTCCGTCTCTTAATCAAGGTGGGATACAATAGAACTCCTCTGAGATGTGTTAATGCTAAAAATATTAAAAATTTTGTTTCATAGCTGTCATATCATTTTTATGTTATACTCCAAAACTGCTATAACTTTGGTACAAATTTAACTTTTGGGTTAACTACAGAGTTTTGTGAAAACGACGGTATATTAAAGAGAACACAGACTCAGGGCAATGTCTATACCGAACCAAAAAAATACATTCTCCTCCTCTTATCTTGAAATTAAAAATTCTTAAACTAACTTATAGGATACGTATATTTTACTTGAAAATGTAGGCGTATATTTCATTATTACGTCAATAATACATATTTTGCATTTAAATAGGCTACTTTTAAATTCCAAACCATCCATGCCATTCTTTATCAAAACACTTGGATATAAATGGACATGTACTTTACAAAGTATATATTTACTATGTATGCAATTACACACATTTTGATACATGAAATTAGTATTTGTATGTTTTAACAGCCACTGAGCGGTTGACGTCAACTGCGTGCATTGAGCGTAGACACAGCAGACGGTCGGCGATGGACAAATATAGACCTAGAAAATATGAAGTTTAAGTTACATAATTATTACATGGCACGATATTTCGTTACTTTGGTTATCTTAATCCTAGAATTTTTTACAAAAAGTGTGACGGAAACACGTTATAGCGATAATATCATAATAACTAATATAATCTAAACTTTTCTTAATATTCTATAGGCTTTCATTGAGCAGTGTTTTAAAAGCATGTTCTTAGAATCTAAAAAATCTAAACTAATAATATTTATTAAGAAAAAGGTTATTAAATGACAATTTTAATTTTGTTTATTAATGTTTTATATACACATTTGGAGATTATTCAAAGGGTTCCATTTAATTCACTAAAAAGTATCAGTATATTAGAATTTTTCAATTATAAAATTTGAAATAACAGACAAGAACTGTAATAAAACTATATTTTCCTGATCAATTGCATACAAAAATTAAATAGTTACTTTTGATTAAAGGTTAATTCTAGAGAAAATTCAAACATGATTAACATTTAATCGGGACAGGGATAGTTTATAATACTAATATAACTCTGAGACACCCGATAGAACAGCCGAGAGGGAAAAAATTCAGGGTTCAAACGGGAGAGGATGTTTCCAAGTTCCAAGTTTAGGCAGGTAAAATAAGTACCTACTACGGCTAGGACTTACTTGCACCTTATCGCGTCGAATGTGGGGGCGGTGACGATGACTCCGACTGAGAGACTCCGACCGAGAGAGTGAGTCAGCCAGGCACAGCGTAATTATGTACTGTAGTACCTGAGCCGTCCGCTGTAAGGCGCTTCAGCCCTTGAAGTGAACTCCGGCGGATTTGTCCTGAAACTCAGTGTCTTACTCGGTCGAGCCGGACCCCGCCAGCTGACGTCTCCTGCGTTGATGTTGAGCTACTGGAGTATAATTGTAGGTGGAAGAAATCTTAAGAGATCTTAAAATGTCATTAAAAAACTAAAAATATTTTCATTTCAAAATAAAAAGTGCCCTTAGGGGCTTCACCTATAAAAAATGACATTTTACACATGTCTGGGGACTTAATTGTTTCCCTTAGAGGAAAACCTGGAAAATTATCACCAATTTAAATATGTAACCATCGTCATCTAAACTTGCGATGGAGGAATTTAAACTCAACAAAATTATTACACACAACCTCCAAGAAATTTGTATAGTTGTACCTACTAACTTTATCGAAAAACCTGCCATAGCAAAATCTAAATACTTTTATTCCAGTATACAGGCCAGCATACGGAGTGTTTTAAAACTGATTTAAGATTAATAAAGCCATCATATTACTAAAAATTAGAATCTTTATGAGTTAAGGGCTATATTGATCAATTATAGTTACGATTCAAACAACCATATATCTACTGTTCATACTGTAAAACAGCATATTAATTAAATTAATTACTTTTGTGTAATACTTTATTGAAACCAATAATATATGTTCATCTAAATCTGGGTTCCATCTCAATCCCTCCACAATTTCTTTATTTGTTTGAAAAACATTGACTTCCGATGTGTCAATAAGTACAATTTTACTCTCTTTTTTGATTTAATTAAGGTTTTTAAACTTGTCAAACACGAGACTCAAGATGGCATAAGGTGGAATATTTGAGATATCGCATAGTTTTCTGGATAAGTTTTTCTTCATAGTTTTAATAGAAATTTTATTCCTTGGTAGTTTCGGGTGTCAGACCTCAAGAGCGTTTCTGAGAATATTTTCCGGCTTATAGTATCTTAACACCTCCCTCTTTATTAATTTATTATTGCATTGATTCTGTTTTTATTTCAACAATTTCACAATAGAGCTGCAGTAATATAAACTAAAATTAGTCAAAAATAAAGACATTGAAGTTACACATTTAAAATAATTCAATTATTTACTTTGGTTCTAAATTATTTAACTCTTCTAAATTAATATGGTTACTGGCTGAAAACGAATTTTACTGCTTGCAAGAAGTTCTCGAGTTTATTTTTAACATGAGGTTAACATTTACTTTCTAATAATAGTTTTAATGACGATTTAATGTGAATTTTATTCAAAGCACTGATGTAAAGAACATTTTCTAATATGAAAGTAAAACATTTACAGGATACGATCATAAATTCAGGTATTATTTAAAAGATCACTGCATTTATTTAGGTTGGTTTGGTTTTAATGTTTATGTGGATGTTTAATTAAATTATTGTATAAGATAAACTAAATAAGTTATTATAAATTTCCGATATACCGTATCAGAAGTTCACCTCCAAATAGTTGAAAGACCATTATTTTATTTCATATCTAGGTCAGCTATAAAACACATCTAATATCTAATGTAGTATATTTACTAAACATTTATTTTTGAAACATCACCAGACAAGTTGAACAATTACATCGAAAAGTAAACTCAGTGAAGTAAAGGTTTTGAACTTTAGCTTGTCACTACCACCACTAGCAGTATTTAATATTAACACAAGTCACTAACACACGAAAAGCCCAAAAATAAAGTTATGAGAACATGTTTACTAACTAATCATATATTACAAATTAGCCGTTGTATGAGATGACCGGTAGTTGTTGATGGCCGTTACCACCGGCCTACTACTGTCTACTTCGCTCTGACGGATGGAAGCGACAGTGGCCGTATCTTCTTATTTTCAACCCTGCTGATCGCAGACGGACTCGTCATTTATAAAATGTGTATATACACTTAAAGTGTATGATTGTATACCAATATTACTAATAAGATGGTAACCACTACGCATCGGAAATTTTATTAATAATATTATTATTATTCTTGTTTATTTTTGATCAATATTAATTCTAATTATTTAAGAATTAAGGAAACTCATTAGTGTATATTTGTACCATGCTTTTTATACGATTTAACATTTGTGGAAAATTTAGTTTAAGATAAAGAGCTCTTTATTTAAGAAGATATTTATTAAACGTGAATTATTTCAAATTGGTATATATTTCCGGTTGAAATTAAACATCGTTTGCAAGTACTAGCTCCTCCGATAACATGATAAGAGCAGGAAATTCAACATAAAATATCTTGAAACATAAAACATTTTTAAAACTATGACAAAAGAAAACTACATTGCCATCTTCTAAAGATAATAGTCACATTTAATAGGAATGCGCTATATTAACTTGATAACAATTAGTTTAATCTATTATTAAACGAAATTAATAAATACCAAAGTGCATTTGTTTTGAGGTCCCATTTAATTTCTAAGGCATTTTAATTATATTTATTGACTTTATATACATCCTGTGAAGGAGGAGTCAGCACTGTATCCTACAGTTTACACGACCTAGCCACGGATAACGCGGTTATCACAACTGCGGAATTTACTCGCAGTTAAACCTGTGACAAATGGGGCTGGGTGGTTCAGGGTTTATCCGTACAGCAGTATACGTACATCCTGTGAAGGAAGAGTCACCACTGTATCCTACAGTTTACGCGACCTAGGCAGAGATAACGCGGTTATCTCTACTGCGGATTTTACTTGCAGTTGAACCTGTGACAAATGGGGTTGGGTGGTTCAGGGTTATCCGTACAGCAGTATACGTACATCCTGTGAAGGAAGGGCCAGTTCTGTATCCTACAGTTTACGCGACATAGCCAGAGATAATGCGGTTATCACAACACTGTGGACTTTACTCGCAGTTAAACCTATGACAAATGGGGCTGGGTGGTTCAGACTTTATCCGTACAACAGTATACGTACATCCTATGAAGGAAGGGCCAGTTCCGTATCCTACAGTTTACGCGACCTAGCCAAAGATAACGCGGTTATCACAACTGCGGACTTTACTCTCAGTTAAACCTGTGACAAATGGGGCTGGGTGGTTCAGGGTTTATCCGTACAGCAATATACGTACATCCTGTGAAGGAAGGGCCAGTTCTGTATCCTACAGTTTACGCGACCTAGCCAGAGATAACGCGGTTATCACAACTGTGGACCTTACTCTCAGTTAAACCTGTGACAAATGGGGCTGGGTGGTTCAGGGTTTATCCGTACAGCAGTATACGTACATCCTGTGAAGGAAGGGCCAGTTCTGTATCCTACAGTTAACGCGACCTAGCCAAAGATAACGCGGTTATCACAACTGCGGACTTTACTCTCAGTTAAACCTGTGACAAATGGGGCTGGGTGGTTCAGACTTTATCCGTACAACAGTATACGTACATTGTGTGAAGGAAGGGCCAGTTCTGTATCCTACAGTTAACGCGACCTAGCCAAAGATAACGCGGTTATCACAACTGCGGACTTTACTCTCAGTTAAACCTGTGACAAATGGGGCTGGGTGGTTCAGACTTTATCCGTACAACAGTATACGTACATCCTGTGAAGGAAGGGCCAGTTCTGTATCCTACAGTTTACGCGACATAGCCAGAGATAATGCGGTTATCACAACACTGTGGACTTTACTCGCAGTTAAACCTATGACAAATGGGGCTGGGTGGTTCAGACTTTATCCGTACAACAGTATACGTACATCCTATGAAGGAAGGGCCAGTTCCGTATCCTACAGTTTACGCGACCTAGCCTAAGATAACGCGGTTATCACAACTGCGGACTTTACTCTCAGTTAAACCTGTGACAAATGGGGCTGGGTGGTTCAGACTTTGTCCGTACAACAGTATACGTACATCCTGTGAAGGAAGGGCCAGTTCTGTATACTACAGTTTACGCGACCTAGCCAGAGATAACGCGGTTATCACAACACTGTGGACTTTACTCTCAGTTAAACCTATGAAAAATGGGGCTGGGTGGTTCAGACTTTATCCGTACAACAGTATACGTACATCCTGTGAAGGAAGGGCCAGTTCTGTATCCTACAGTTTACGCGACCTAGCCAGAGATAACGCGGTTATCACAACTGTGGACCTTACTCTCAGTTAAACCTGTGACAAATGGGGCTGGGTGGTTCAGGGTTTATCCGTACAGCAATATACGTACATCCTGTGAAGGAAGGGCCAGTTCTGTATCCTACAGTTAACGCGACCTAGCCAAAGATAACGCGGTTATCACAACTGCGGACTTTACTCTCAGTTAATCCTGTGACAAATGGGGCTGGGTGGTTCAGACTTTATCCGTACAACAGTATACGTACTTTGTGTGAAGGAAGGGCCAGTTCTGTATCCTAAAGTTAACGCGACCTAGCCAAAGATAACGCGGTTATCACAACTGCGGACTTTACTCTCAGTTAAACCTGTGACAAATGGGGCTGGGTGGTTCAGACTTTATTTCGTACAGCAGTATTTGTACATCCCGTGAAGGAAGGGCCAGTTGTGTATCCTACAGTCTACGCGACAAAGCCAGAGATAACGCGGATATCTCTACTGCGGACTTTAATCGCAATTAAACCTATGACAAATGGTGCTGGGCTGGGTGTTTCAGACTTTATCCGTACAGCAGTATACGTACATCCCGTGAAGGAAGGGCCAGTTTTGTATCCTACAGTCTACGCGACAAAGCCAGAGATAACGCGGATATCTCTACTGCAGACTTTAATCGCAATTAAACCTATGACAAATGGTGCTGGGCTGGGTGTTTCAGACTTTATCCGTACAGCAGTATACGTACATCCCGTGAAGGAAGGGCCAGTTGTGTATCCTACAGTTTACGCGACCTAGCCAAAGATAACGCGGTTATCACAACTGTGGACCTTACTCTCAGTTAAACCTGTGACAAATGGGGCTGGGTGGTTCAGGGTTTATCCGTACAGCAATATACGTACATCCTGTGAAGGAAGGGCCAGTTCTGTATCCTACAGTTAACGCGACCTAGCCAAAGATAACGCGGTTATCACAACTGCGGACTTTACTCTCAGTTAATCCTGTGACAAATGGGGCTGGGTGGTTCAGACTTTATCCGTACAACAGTATACGTACATTGTGTGAAGGAAGGGCCAGTTCTGTATCCTAAAGTTAACGCGACCTAGCCAAAGATAACGCGGTTATCACAACTGCGGACTTTACTCTCAGTTAAACCTGTGACAAATGGGGCTGGGTGGTTCAGACTTTATCCGTACAGCAGTATACGTACATCCCGTAAAGGAAGGGCCAGTTGTGTATCCTACAGTCTACGCGACAAAGCCAGAGATAACGCGGATATCTCTACTGCGGACTTTAATCGCAATTAAACCTATGACAAATGGTGCTGGGCTGGGTGTTTCAGACTATATCCGTACAGCAGTATACGTACATCCCGTGAAGGAAGGGCCAGTTGTGTATCCTACAGTTTACGCGACATAGCCAGAGATAACGCGGTTATCACAACACTGTGGACTTTACTCGCAGTTAAACCTATGACAAATGGGGCTGGGTGGTTCAGACTTTATCCGTACAACAGTATACGTACATCCTATGAAGGAAGGGCCAGTTCCGTATCCTACAGTTTACGCGACCTAGCCAAAGATAACGCGGTTATCACAACTGCGGACTTTACTCTCAGTTAATCCTGTGACAAATGGGGCTGGGTGGTTCAGACTTTATCCGTACAACAGTATACGTACTTTGTGTGAAGGAAGGGCCAGTTCTGTATCCTAAAGTTAACGCGACCTAGCCAAAGATAACAAGGTTATCACAACTGCGGACTTTACTCTCAGTTAAACCTATGACAAATGGTGCTGGGCTGGGTGTTTCAGACTATATCCGTACAGCAGTATACGTACATCCCGTGAAGGAAGGGCCAGTTGTGTATCCTACAGTTTACGCGACATAGCCAGAGATAACGCGGTTATCACAACACTGTGGACTTTACTCGCAGTTAAACCTATGACAAATGGGGCTGGGTGGTTCAGACTTTATCCGTACAACAGTATACGTACATCCTGTGAAGGAAGGGCCAGTTCTGTATCCTACAGTTTACGCGACCTAGCCAGAGATAACGCGGTTATCACAACTGTGGACCTTACTCTCAGTTAAACCTGTGACAAATGGGGCTGGGTGGTTCAGGGTTTATCCGTACAGCAATATACGTACATCCTGTGAAGGAAGGGCCAGTTCTGTATCCTACAGTTTACGCGACCTAGCCAGAGATAACGCGGTTATCACAACACTGTGGACTTTACTCTCAGTTAAACCTATGAAAAATGGGGCTGGGTGGTTCAGACTTTATCCGTACAACAGTATACGTACATCCTGTGAAGGAAGGGCCAGTTCTGTATCCTACAGTTTACGCGACCTAGCCAGAGATAACGCGGTTATCACAACTGTGGACCTTACTCTCAGTTAAACCTGTGACAAATGGGGCTGGGTGGTTCAGGGTTTATCCGTACAGCAGTATACGTACATCCTGTGAAGGAAGGGCCAGTTCTGTATCCTACAGTTAACGCGACCTAGCCAAAGATAACGCGGTTATCACAACTGCGGACTTTACTCTCAGTTAAACCTGTGACAAATGGGGCTGGGTGGTTCAGACTTTATCCGTACAACAGTATACGTACATTGTGTGAAGGAAGGGCCAGTTCTGTATCCTACAGTTAACGCGACCTAGCCAAAGATAACGCGGTTATCACAACTGCGGACTTTACTCTCAGTTAAACCTGTGACAAATGGGGCTGGGTGGTTCAGACTTTATCCGTACAACAGTATACGTACATCCTGTGAAGGAAGGGCCAGTTCTGTATCCTACAGTTTACGCGACATAGCCAGAGATAAAGCGGTTATCACAACACTGTGGACTTTACTCGCAGTTAAACCTATGAGAAATGGGGCTGGGTGGTTCAGACTTTATCCGTACAACAGTATACGTACATCCTATGAAGGAAGGGCCAGTTCCGTATCCTACAGTTTACGCGACCTAGCCATAGATAACGCGGTTATCACAACTGCGGACTTTACTCTCAGTTAATCCTGTGACAAATGGGGCTGGGTGTTTCAGACTTTATCCGTACAACAGTATACGTACTTTGTGTGAAGGAAGGGCCAGTTCTGTATCCTAAAGTTAACGCGACCTAGCCAAAGATAACGCGGTTATCACAACTGCGGACTATACTCTCAGTTAAACCTATGACAAATGGTGCTGGGCTGGGTGTTTCAGACTATATCCGTACAGCAGTATACGTACATCCCGTGAAGGAAGGGCCAGTTGTGTATCCTACAGTTTACGCGACATAGCCAGAGATAACGCGGTTATCACAACACTGTGGACTTTACTCGCAGTTAAACCTATGACAAATGGGGCTGGGTGGTTCAGACTTTATCCGTACAACAGTATACGTACATCCTGTGAAGGAAGGGCCAGTTCTGTATCCTACAGTTTACGCGACCTAGCCAGAGATAACGCGGTTATCACAACTGTGGACCTTACTCTCAGTTAAACCTGTGACAAATGGGGCTGGGTGGTTCAGGGTTTATCCGTACAGCAATATACGTACATCCTGTGAAGGAAGGGCCAGTTCTGTATCCTACAGTTTACGCGACCTAGCCAGAGATAACGCGGTTATCACAACACTGTGGACTTTACTCTCAGTTAAACCTATGAAAAATGGGGCTGGGTGGTTCAGACTTTATCCGTACAACAGTATACGTACATCCTGTGAAGGAAGGGCCAGTTCTGTATCCTACAGTTTACGCGACCTAGCCAGAGATAACGCGGTTATCACAACTGTGGACCTTACTCTCAGTTAAACCTGTGACAAATGGGGCTGGGTGGTTCAGGGTTTATCCGTACAGCAATATACGTACATCCTGTGAAGGAAGGGCCAGTTCTGTATCCTACAGTTAACGCGACCTAGCCAAAGATAACGCGGTTATCACAACTGCGGACTTTACTCTCAGTTAGTCCTGTGACAAATGGGGCTGGGTGGTTCAGACTTTATCCGTACAACAGTATACGTACTTTGTGTGAAGGAAGGGCCAGTTCTGTATCCTAAAGTTAACGCGACCTAGCCAAAGATAACGCGGTTATCACAACTGCGGACTTTACTCTCAGTTAAACCTGTGACAAATGGGGCTGGGTGGTTCAGACTTTATCCGTACAGCAGTATTCGTACATCCCGTGAAGGAAGGGCCAGTTGTGTATCCTACAGTCTACGCGACAAAGCCAGAGATAACGCGGATATCTCTACTGCGGACTTTAATCGCAATTAAACCTATGACAAATGGTGCTGGGCTGGGTGTTTCAGACTTTATCCGTACAGCAGTATACGTACATCCCGTGAAGGAAGGGCCAGTTTTGTATCCTACAGTCTACGCGACAAAGCCAGAGATAACGCGGATATCTCTACTGCGGACTTTAATCGCAATTAAACCTATGACAAATGGTGCTGGGTCGGGGTTCAGACTTTATCCGTACAGCAGTATACGTACATCCCGTGAAGGAAGGGCCAGTTGTGTATCCTAGAGTTTACGCGACCTAGCCGAAGATAACGCGGTTATCACAACTGTGGACCTTACTCTCAGTTAAACCTGTGACAAATGGGGCTGGGTGGTTCAGGGTTTATCCGTACAGCAATATACGTACATCCTGTGAAGGAAGGGCCAGTTCTGTATCCTACAGTTAACGCGACCTAGCCAAAGATAACGCGGTTATCACAACTGCGGACTTTACTCTCAGTTAATCCTGTGACAAATGGGGCTGGGTTGTTCAGACTTTATCCGTACAACAGTATACGTACATTGTGTGAAGGAAGGGCCAGTTCTGTATCCTAAAGTTAACGCGACCTAGCCAAATATAACGCGGTTATCACAACTGCGGACTTTACTCTCAGTTAAACCTGTGACAAATGGGGCTGGGTGGTTCAGACTTTATCCGTACAGCAGTATACGTACATCCCGTGAAGGAAGGGCCAGTTGTGTATACTACAGTCTACGCGACAAAGCCAGAGATAACGCGGATATCTCTACTGCGGACTTTAATCGCAATTAAACCTATGACAAATGGTGCTGGGCTGGGTGTTTCAGACTTTATCCGTACAGCAGTATACGTACATCCCGTGAAGGAAGGGCCAGTTGTGTATCCTACAGTTTACGCGACATAGCCAGAGATAACGCGGTTATCACAACACTGTGGACTTTACTCGCAGTTAAACCTATGACAAATGGGGCTGGGTGGTTCAGACTTTATCCGTACAACAGTATACGTACATCCTGTGAAGGAAGGGCCAGTTCTGTATCCTACAGTTTACGCGACCTAGCCAGAGATAACGCGGTTATCACAACTGCGGACTTTACTCTCAGTTAAACCTGTGACAAATGGGGCTGGGTGGTTCAGGGTTTATCCGTACAGCAATATACGTACATCCTGTGAAGGAAGGGCCAGTTCTGTATCCTACAGTTAACGCGACCTAGCCAAAGATAACGCGGTTATCACAACTGCGGACTTTACTCTCAGTTAAACCTGTGACAAATGGGGCTGGGTGGTTCAGACTTTATCCGTACAACAGTATACGTACTTTGTGTGAAGGAAGGGCCAGTTCTGTATCCTACAGTTAACGCGACCTAGCCTAAGATAACGCGGTTATCACAACTGCGGACTTTACTCTCAGTTAAACCTGTGACAAATGGGGCTGGGTGGTTCAGACTTTATCCGTACAGCAGTATACGTACATCCCGTGAAGGAAGGGCCAGTTGTGTATCCTACAGTCTACGCGACAAAGCCAGAGATAACGCGGATATCTCTACTGCGGACTTTAATCGCAATTAAACCTATGACAAATGGTGCTGGGCTGGGTGTTTTAGACTTTATCCGTACAGCAGTATACGTACATCCCGTGAAGGAAGGGCCAGTTGTGTATCCTACAGTTAACGCGACCTAGCCAAAGATAACGCGGTTATCACAACTGCGGACTTTACTCGCAATTAAACCTGTGACAAATGGGGCTGGGTGGTTCAGACTTTATCCGTACAGCAGTATACGTACATCCCGTGAAGGAAGGGCCAGTTGTGTATCCTACAGTCTACGCGACAAAGCCAGAGATAACGCGGATATCTCTACTGCGGACTTTAATCGCAATTAAACCTATGACAAATGGTGCTGGGCTGGGTGTTTCAGACTTTATCCGTACAGCAGTATACGTACATCCCGTGAAGGAAGGGCCAGTTGTGTATCCTACAGTTAACGCGACCTAGCCAAAGATAACGCGGTTATCACAACTGCGGACTTTACTCGCAATTAAACCTGTGACAAATGGGGCTGGGTGGTTCAGACTTTATCCGTACAACAGTATACGTACATTGTGAGAAGAAAGGGCCAGTTCTGTATCCTACAGTTAACGCGACCTAGCCAAAGATAACGCGGTTATCACAACTGCGGACTTTACTCTCAGTTAAACCTGTGACAAATGGGGCTGGGTAGTTCAGGGTTTATCCGTACAGCAGTATACGTACATTCTGTGAAGGAAGGGCTAGTTCTGTATCCTACAGTTTACGCGTCCTAAGCAGAGATAACGCGGTTATCTCTACTGCGGATTTTACTCGCAGTTAAACCTGTGACAAATGGGGCTGGGTGGTTCAGGCTTTATCCCAATCTGTATTAGCTACTTTCTTAAAACTTACAATATTAATCCCTTGCCGTCCTAAGTCTTTTTTCCAAATTGAAATGTGTTCAACAAAATAACGAGGAAAATTAATATTTATTTCTATACGAGGACTATTTAAAAGTATAAATTGATCACTGATTATAAGTATAAACTAATTTTGAATCAAATAAAAAACTTTATTTAGACAAAAAGTTGTGTAATGTTAAATGTAGAATGCTTATAGATTTTTTAAATGTAATTTTACTTAATGAGAAAGAATGTGAGAAAGAATGTATGAAAATAAAAATATTCGTACATTTTATATTTTCCGAGGAACATATAGTATACATGAGTAGTTCATCCAATTTATGAGTAGTTCTAAACACAACTTACATGTATTACCAATAATAAAAATAATCAAATACAATACTGTTGGGAAACAATTTTATTTATAATATATTTTCCAAACAATTAAAAGTAACCTTTATTAAAAGTGGATATTATCTGTGCCAAATGTCATAAGTGACCTAAGGGATACTCAGGAACATGGGGTATTTTGATATTTAAGTGACAGTACCTAATACTTATGCAAAAAACAGAGCCGTAATAAATTAAAGTAAATTATGTTCAATTAAATCGGTGACGAATATTTATAATAATTCAAGACAATTATTCAATAATTATATATATTAGGAGACTATCAATACAGATTTTCATTTACACTAAAACAATTGTATAGCAAAAGAAGTAGAAATACTTTTAAAAACAATATGTAGAATTTACAACATATTTGAACTTTTATTGGGATCATGAAGTAAAATTGAATAAATACATTTTATTCCTCTAATGATACTGAATACAACAGTAAATGTTGTTCTTGAAATACTGTCTACAAATGTTACTACTTAACAGACAATGTGGTATTGTTATCTGGATTGATATCATAGTATAGCAAAGTTAATCTGGCGTTCTACATTAACTCACTACCTCAGCTGCATGTCTATCTTTATATACTGTTTACTAAACCTCCCTCTTACTTCAATGAATCAAAAGTTATATTTAGAACTTACGCGTAGTATTGCATAAGAATTGGGTTAAATAATTATTAGCATACTATTTCTCAGCCAAAAGTACGTTTGAATTTAATACTGGGCTATGGAATCACGCTAACACATATAATAAAAACCAATTCGAATTTATGTTTTATTCTTTTTATGTATTTAGTAAGGATCCTGCAATATATGTTTAGATTAACTACATAAAGTAAATCAACTCTTCACCGACGAAGTGTGAGTGTCTAAAGTATTTGTAAACGAATAACGGAATTTCATAAAAATCGTATTTTGTCGTTCTTTGGAATATACACTAATGAAACGGAAAAAAAACAGAATGTAAAGCACAGATCATAGATTGAGTAAGCTTGACCTCTTGTTATTTGTAAAGTTTTATCTTCTATTGGAATGACAATAATAGAATTTAACAGATTATCACCGCAAAAATATTGTAATACAAATGGATTTATAATTAGGATTTCTACAATGGTGAGCTGCGCAGTTAAGTTTAATAATGGTTTCAGACTATAAAAGACACTTTATAACTAGAACAAAAGGAAGTATCTCATTAAGCTGACATGGATCTTTTAAAGCCTCTTATTCTTAACAATACATAATACACTTCTCATATTTCATTCTTAGGTATCTTACTTATATCTTTTTATGTTTTTAATCATAATAATATTATAAATGCGAATATGCCTTTGATTGTTTGTTTTGCTTTCACGCATGCTTTCAACCTACTGTACTGAAATTTACATGTTCATTATTACTGTCCTTGGGATACATATAGGCTATTCTTATATAAAAATCCCTCCAAAATACGCCCCAATGGTCTTAAAGTAGCGAATAATAATTCATCTTGGTCTTTAAAGTTGTGAAATATTAATTGAAAGAGAATGTCTAATGTATTAAACTGTTCTGTTTAAACATTGGTTTTTTTAGTTTGTTTATATTTATAGTGGGTACATTCTAATATAAGTAATTTATAATAATGGTAGGAACAATTATTATTTTTAAAACATAAAATAGTCAGAATTAGACTCCGAAGACTCCCTTTGAAGCAGTCGGCAAGTACTATGCTGTATGAAATATAGCTGGACTTTGGTTTTGAACTAATGTACCAACTGCAGCTCTCAATGTAATAAAATACTAACAGTTTTATTCAGTCTATAAAGAAGCAAAACTTGTAATGCCATTGGTAATGCACTTTAAACTGTTAATTTTTATCAAATATTATGTATTACATCTATAAGGCAATGCTACTACCTAAATTTTATTACAAATTTAAAAACTGTTATAAGCCCCGTTTTTTGTTCACTTTTGACAGAAGTGGGCTTTTCTTATCAGTGACATATATTTCCTAATTTTTCAGGAAACAGTACAAAATCAAGTATGTAACAAATCATAATAAGAACAAATAAATTACAATGGCCATAACTATAAAATATGATGTATTATATCTATAAGGCAATGCTACTACCTAACTTTTATTACAAATTTAAAAACTGTTATAAGCCCCGTTTTTTGTTCACTTTTGACAGAAGTGGGCTTTTCTGCTCTGTGACATATACTATGTATTATATCTATAAGGCAATGCTATTACCTAACTTTTATTACAAATTTAAAAACTGTTATAAGCCCCGTTTTTTGTTCACTTTTGACAGAAGTGGGCTTTTCTTATCTGTGACATATATTTCCTTCTTCGGTAACAGTACAAAAGCAAGTATGTAACAAATCATAATAAGAACAAATAAATTACAATGGCCAAAACTATAAAATATTATGTATTATATCTATAAGGCAATGCTACTACCTAACTTTTATTACAAATTTAAAAACTGTTATAAGTCCCGTTTTTTGTTCTTTTTTGACAGAAGTGGGATTTTCTTATCTGTGACATATATTTCCTTCTTCGGTAACAGTACAAAAGCAAGTATGTAACAAATCATAATAAGAACAAATAAATTACAATGGCCAAAACTATAAAATATGATGTATTGTATCTATAAGGCAATGCTACTACCTAACTTTTATTACAAATTTAAAAACTGTTATAAGCCCCGTTTTTTGTTCACTTTTGACAGAAGTGGGCTTTTCTTATCTGTGACATATATTTCCTTCTTCGGGAAACAGTACAAAATCAAGTATGTAACAAATCATAATAAGAACAAATAAATTACAATGGCCAAAACTATAAAATATGATGTATTATATCTATAAGGCAATGCTACTACCTAACTTTTATTACAAATTTAAAAACTGTTATAAGCCCCGTTTTTTGTTCACTTTTGACAGAAGTGGGCTTTTCTTATCTGTGACATATATTTCCTTCTTCGGTAACAGTACAAAAGCAAGTATGTAACAAATCATAATAAGAACAAATAAATTACAATGGCCATAACTATAAAATATGATGTATTATATCTATAAGGCAATGCTACTACCTAACTTTTATTACAAATTTAAAAAACTGTTATAAGTCCCGTTTTTTGTTCTTTTTTGACAGAAGTGGGATTTTCTTATCTGTGAAAAATATGATGTATTGTATCTATAAGGCAATGCTACTACCTAACTTTTATTACAAATTTAAAAACTGTTATAAGCCCCGTTTTTTGTTCACATTTGACAGAAGTGGGCTTTTCTTATCTGTGACATATATTTCCTTCTTCGGGAAACAGTACAAAATCAAGTATGTAACAAATCATAATAAGAACAAATAAATTACAATGGCCAAAACTATAAAATATTATGTATTATATCTATAAGGCAATGCTACTACCTAACTTTTATTACAAATTTAAAAACTGTTATAAGACCCGTTTTTTGTTCACTTTTGACAGAAGTGGGCTTTCCTTATCTGTGACGTATATTTCCTTCTTCGGTAACATTAAAAATTCAAGTATGTAACAAATCATAATAAGAACAAATAAATTACAATGGCCATAACTATAAAATATGATGTATTATATCTATAAGGCAATGCTACTACCTAAATTTTATTACAAATTTAAAAACTGTTATAAGCCCCGTTTTTTGTTCACTTTTGACAGAAGTGGGCTTTTCTTATCTGTGACATATATTTCCTTCTTAGGTAACAGTACAAAATCAAGTATGTAAAAAATCATACTAAGAACAAATAAATAACAATGACCATAACTATAAAATATGATGTATTATATCTGTAAGGCAATGCTACTACCTAACTTTTATTACAAATTTAAAAACTGTTATAAGCCCCGTTTTTTGTTCTTTTTCGACAGAAGTGGAATTTTCTTATCTGTGACATATATTTCCTTCTTCGGTAACAGTACAAAATCAAGTATGTAACAAATCATAATAAGAACAAATAAATTACAATGGCCATAACTATAAAATATGATGTATTATATCTATAAGGCAATGCTACTACCTAACTTTTATTACAAATTTAAAAACTGTTATAACCCCGTTTTTTGTTCACTTTTGACAGAAGTGGGCTTTTCTTATCTGTGACATATATTTCCTTCTTAGGTAACAGTACAAAATCAAGTATGTAAAAAATCATACTAAGAACAAATAAATAACAATGACCATAACTATAAAATATGATGTATTATATCTGTAAGGCAATGCTACTACCTAACTTTTATTACAAATTTAAAAAACTGTTATAAGCCCCGTTTTTGTTCACTTTTGACAAAAGTCGGCTTTTATGATCTGTGACAAATATGATGTATTATATCTATAAGGCAATGCTACTACCTAAATTTTATTACAAATTTAAAAACTGTTATAACCCCGTTTTTTGTTCACTTTTGACAGAAGTAGGCTTTTCTTATCTGTGACATATATTTCCTTCTTCGGTAACAGTACAAAATCAAGTATGTAAAAAATCATACTAAGAACAAATAAATAACAATGGCCATAACTATAAAATATGATGTATTATATCTGTAAGGCAATGATACTACCTAACTTTTATTACAAATTTATAAACTGTTATAAGCCCCGTTTTTGTTCACTTTTGACAAAAGTCGGCTTTTATGATCTGTGACAAATATGATGTATTATATCTATAAGGCAATGCTACTACCTAAATTTTATTACAAATTTAAAAACTGTTATAACACCGTTTTTAGTTCACTTTTGACAGAAGTGGGCTTTTCTTATCTGTGACATATATTTCCTTCTTCGGGAAACAGTACAAAATCAAGTATGTAACAAATCATACTAAGTACAAATAAATAACAATGGCCATAACTATAAAATATGATGTACTATATCTATAAGGCAATGCTACTACCTAACTTTTATTACAAATTTAAAAACTGATATAAGCCCCGTTTTTTGTTCACTTTTGACAGAAGTGGGCTTTTCTTATCAGTGACATATATTTCCTAATTTTTCAGGAAACAGTACAAAATCAAGTATGTAACTAATCATAATAAGAACAAATAAATTACAATGGCCATAACTATAAAATATGATGTATTATATGTATAAGGCAATGATACTACCTAACTTTTATTACAAATTTATAAACTGTTATAAGCCCCGTTTTTGTTCACTTTTGACAGAAGTCGGCTTTTCTGATATGTGACAAATATTATGTATTATATCTATAAGGCAATGCTACTACCTAACTTTTATTACAAATTTAAAAACTGTTATAAGCCCGTTTTTTGTTCACTTTTGACAGAAGTGGGCTTCTCTTATCTGTGACATATATTTCCTTCTTCGGGAAACAGTACAAAATCAAGTATGTAACAAATTATAATAAGAACAAATAAATTACAATGGCCAAAACTATAAAATATTATGTATTATATCTATAAGGCAATGCTACTACCTAACTTTTATTACAAATTTAAAAAACTGTTATAAGCCCCGTTTTTTGTTCACTTTCGACAGAAGTGGGCTTTTCTGATCTGTGACAAATATTATGTATTATATCTATAAGGCAATGCTACTACCTAACTTTTATTACAAATTTAAAAACTGTTATAAGCCCCGTTTTTTGTTCACTTTTGACAGAAGTGGGCTTCTCTTATCTGTGACATATATTTCCTTCTTCGGGAAACAGTACAAAATCAAGTATGTAACAAATCATAATAAGAACAAATAAGTTACACTGGCCATAACTATAAAATATGATGTATTATATCTATAAGGCAATGCTACTACCTAACTTTTATTACAAATTTAAAAAACTGTTATAAGCCCCGTTTTTTGTTCACTTTCGACAGAAGTGGGCTTTTCTGATCTGTGACAAATATTATGTATTATATCTATAAGGCAATGCTACTACCTAACTTTTATTACAAATTTAAAAACTGTTATAAGCCCCGTTTTTTGTTCACTTTTGACAGAAGTGGGCTTCTCTTATCTGTGACATATATTTCCTTCTTCGGGAAACAGTACAAAATCAAGTATGTAACAAATCATACTAAGAACAAATAAATTACAATGGTTATAACTATAAACTTGACGTATTTTCTTGACCGTTGCAACAAGGAAAATTTAACATTAGTGTCAGAGATATAATTTACTCGGACGAGTAATGGGTATGCACGTGCAACACATACTACAAGCAGCGGGTAACTGCTAGAGTCAAATAATGTACCGAATAAGGTGAGTGGACTCTTCACTGATGAAGTGTGATTGTCCGAAACGTTTATAAATGGAAAACAGATTTTTGACAAAATCATACTTTGTCGTTTTTTTTTTAAATAAGCAAAATGACACAAGGAAGTCTTATCTCTTATTAAGATAATAATTACAGTTATCACAGATAATTAACACAGAATTATTATAGTACGAATGGGTTTACATTTAAGAATTCTACAATGCTGAGCTGCTCAGTAAAACTTAATAATGGTTTCAGGCTATAAAGTGAAGGAGTTCATTAAGCTGACATGAATCGTTAAAACCTCTTATTCTTAACAATTATAATACTTTTCTCAGATTCAATTCTTAGTTATCTTACATCTTCCTAATTTTTAATATAAAATCCTAATTTGAAACTTAAACATAGGAACTTATAACAATGAGTTTAATGAAATTACTCAGTTAACCACTCTAAGTTTACCAACTTTATGTTTTATTATCTAATGTTCCATAAGTCAGGCTAACCATACAAAATATCTACAACGAACATACTTATATACTTGAAATGTAGGTCAAAGCATAATTTTATATGAGCAAAATTAAGCCCGATGAGAGTCCCTGTTACTACGACGTATTGTGACAAGCATTTTAAAATATATCTATAATGGTATTTTGGGAAGTTACATATCACCACAAATTTTTGAATAGTTATATCTATTATAATTATAAAATTTGTAATAGTTTTATTAAATGGAAATATATGACATAGTAACACACGTAAACTAACTACTCCAAGATTTACAACATCACTTGGAGTCAGTTGTGTAAAGACCTCTAATACTTTAAATTACCTGTAAAAAATAACTAATGTAAAAAATATGAATGCATCATATTGCAAGATAGCTGCTATAAAGTATGAAGGTACCAAGTTTCTAAGTTTAGGGATGGTGCATGTCCAAAAATTAAATTAGGCCAAAGGGTCACTGAACCTTGTCACTCGTTAAGTTGAAAACATGTCTCTTGTGTAAGTCGGGGATGGCAACGAAAGTTTTTTTTTGTCCTTATGTCTGACTGTTTATATGTTTGTTCGTAGGACATTTCGAGAGGAAAAGTAGTACTCCGGAATTTTAAATGTGAATAACAATATTTTGAGACGCGCATATATAAGTACAATTGAATTAACAAAATAAATTTTTGAGAAAATATGACCAGTCTTAATAGTATTATTTATTAAATGTACTAACACAATTATAGGTTTAAATAAATGTCCTTATATTCGTAGTTAAAATTCAAAACTATTGTTTTATATATACATTTAACGCCACTTCCTTTATTCCTATATAGCAAAGTAATAGGTTATTACTAAATATACTATACTAAAATTGTATACGTTTAAATAATTGTAAGCAACACAAATATATAAAGAATAATAACGGTTTAGTAATATATCTTGGCTAATAATAACGTTTTCGTAGCAGTAACATAATCCCAATCTACTTGACACCATATTTGAGGTTCTTATAAGCGTCTATAAATAATAAACATAATTTTTCATTATACCTGGCGTTTAGAATTTTCAAATTCTTAGCCGAAAGAACATCTGCAGATAAAAAAAATTTAAGAAAATTTAAGTGATACACGTAAGTTAAAATAAATACACAAGGAGTGTGGCAGGATTAGGATGTGTTTACAACAGCGTTGCATAGAGAGACGTAGCTGCATGTTTTAGTAACATTCATTCATCTTACTGTCAGGTATTTAATCTCTGCAAAGCCAACATTTTACGTGTGCCTGCCAAGTGTACATTGCTACAGTTTCTACTCGTATTTCTCCTGCATAACAGATTCTTATCCTTTGATATTCAATGTTTAAACAATAACTTTACACATTATTAATCAATTCAAGTACGTTAAAGTACACAAAGTTGTATACTTAATCACTAAACATGCTTACGTCCTTGTATAGTAACGTATTTAGTTCATAACAAAGATAATATTTTCTAACTATTCTCAACAAATAGCCAAATAAACTACTTATACTGGTTAAAATTAACAAAGTACTTCACAAATACTTGCTTTAAGTAGGATTCTCTCTTTAAATCTGTACCCATGCAACATAATTCTCATGTACTTCACTTCTCGTGTGTATTCAAGACGGGGTCCGGGAAATTATAAAAATTTGGCAATCTCTACACATAATTTCGCGTCGATTATTTCAGTAATTGCAAACAAAGCTCTACATACTTCCCTCTCCAGATCTTTACCGAAGACACGCTTGATTCGTGCAACTTTACTGGGACATTTTCCCGTTCTATTAGAATTCAGAGTTCAAGACTAATTGATGTTATTACTTGAGTGCAGTACAGGTCTTGGTATCATGTCATGAATCTGTAACTACGAGAACAATATTATTGAAGTAACTAACCAAATAATTTTTATCAGCACATTTATTAAATAAGTAAAGCAATTTTTAAGCGTCTGTTTGTTAAATTTTTGCTTTCCTGAATAACTTATATCAATAACCTTTATATGAAATAAAAAAAATTTTACACTATTAAAAATTAACAAATACATTTATTACAGATTAGTTGGTCGCGTCTTCGCACCTTTATGATTACTTCTCGTTCTATTGAATTATATTTCCGCCGGCAATGTTAAGGTTATCTTCTTTCACACAAATTATTATATACGTATTTATGGTTATTTTAATTTTATCCAGTCTTTGCATTTATTTTCCAAAACAAAAATGTTATACATTTTTCAAAACCAAGAAAATATATATCACACAATCAGAGAAGTCTTCTTATGTCAAAGGAGCATTAACATAGATAATATATCAGTCTTTAAGTTTATAGTAAAAGTTTTATTAGTATTTTAGAACAGTTAGAAGGGAAATTGGTTCATCAGTTCAACCGAACAGTCCAGCGATCCTTCATCTTGAATAGTTCTTGTCGACTGCTTCAAAGGGTTTCTTTGGAGTAACCTTCTGACCTTATCTTTTTGGACATGTTCTAAACTATATTTTACTTACCTAATCACTGATCTCTAGAACTGCAGGAAACATTGTGGTTACTCTTTATAAAATGTACTCGTAATAAATGTAAAAACGTTTGAAAATAAATAAACAATGTTTACACAGAACAGTTTATTAAATGTGAGAGGCTCATTACATATTCATAACAAATAATATAATAATAATATTATTATTATTATTGTTTTATAACATTTAGTTCAATATTCATTACACAAGTTAAGAGACTAGGATTACACAAGAACCGGAAAAGAGAAGAGTAAATGTTTGGTCCAGTATTCGTTCTTATAACTGTTTGCATTACAAATATACACTATAGTAATATAATTGTATCTAATATTTATTTAAATACATTCATTGACTGTCGCTTTGTTTACACGATTATTTACATATTCTGCTTTTCTTACTAAAAATTTTGAAAGCATTTCACTCTGGATACTGGCTTATAAGGGCTTAATGAAAACGATCACTAACGTAATGTCTAACTAGAAACCAACTGTACCTTGTTTTGGCCCATGTTAGTGTTCCTAGGGTTCACATGTAAGCTGTTGCTGTTTGCTGTTGACTCGACAGCTACCTGTGAGTATCAATTCACTCAACACATACTGGCGGCTACCGTCCAAGTTTGTTCCGCCACCTGTTTGCGCTTTAAACCTCTCTGTTTCGCTGAAGTTGTTCCTGTTTGTCCTGTTTTGTCGTCCGTGCTGGAATTCAAACTATTTTTGTAACTTTAATACTAGATATAATGTTCAGTTTGAAGTACTAGAATACCCATGAATAGATGCAATAAATCCCAAAATTGTAACTAAATATTTTGTACACATATTGATGGGTATTTGCATTTAAAGGTTATCCTGCAATCATTCCTAGCAGAATGAAATTTACTATTCAGTTAGCACTTAGAACCTTTTACAGCGTATGTCAATAAATAAATCTGTAGAAAATATTTTTACATTATATGTTTATACTAGCATTTACCATAATGTTAATGTACATGCACTAAGAACTTTATTTTATAGTACATAAAAATATCCGTAAAACTTCTATGAAATACAACTAGACGGGTTTATACAATTCTTTTAATTTATAGTGGAATTTTAGTAATTACTTTGTCTTTTATATCTAATACTTAATACTTATAATATTTATAATTAAAATTATATGTTCCTTACAAATTTTTATTATCTTATTTTACGAATGATTTTGACGTGGATGAACATTCCTAGTTAAAGTGAATAATATTTATAACGAGAATGTTAAGTGATATTTGTCATGTTTTAGTATTTTGTCACGGTCCAGAAAGTATGATGAAAGTTTTTTATTTATGACTATTGTTATTTACTCTTGTAACGTGTCTATAGGAAGGTTAATTTCCATAAACCAATTCCAACTATTTTTGTTTTAGTATATGAGCGATCAATTGGGTTGTAAACTAATAATCCTTTTTTTTAACAAGCACAAGTTCCAATGGAATTCAATGATTAAACTCAGTTTAAATTAATAGAAATTTTTAATTAAAAGTCAACACCAAAAATAGATCAACGCCAACCTATCTTTTTTACATTTAATTTATTCTCACTATTTAGTATTTATAAGCCATCAATGTTCACATGTCCAGCCTTAAAATTAACAATGAATCAAATCATTCAATAATTGTGTCCTTCAAGTTCTAATATTTTCAACACAAAGTCAAAATAAAAATCTTCATTAAAATTTCAAAATAAAACAATCTTCTTCCAATATAAAATGAAACAAATAATAAAATAAGACTTCTTCTCAAAATAAAAATCAAATAAATTAAGGTAATATTAATAATTATATATGTGTGTTCTATTCATTTATTTATTTGTTATAATGGTAATTAGCTACCTTGCACTATGTGTATTGTTATAAAGTGGTCGTTGACCGTTGAAAGGAAATAAAATAAAATAAAATAAAATAAATGTCCAATCAATTAAACTCAAGGTTGTATCAATTACAAAGTACTCATTTCCTGTAAATTTCCAATTTACAAGATTATTGAATTATCCAGAATTATCTGCTTGGCTTTGAATATTAAATTTAGGAACTTGTAAAAATATATATAGAATCTCAGAACATAAAATAAATTTTCTTTATCAGTAGGCTATTCCTGATTTAACCAACTTGAACAGGAAAATATCATCAAGCAATTTTCCACTTAAATGTTAAATTCTAACTTTCACAGTACCTCACACATCTCCTGAAGACTTCACCAACAAACAAAAATAACTGTTATATACTTCTTAATTGAAAATACAAACTTTAAATTTTGAAAAGAATTTCAATCTTAAAACTCAACCTTCCTACCGAAAAATCTATACGGCAAGAGTAAGCTATCACTTCTACACGAACTTCTCTCTCTGAGCATCCAGCAAATACTCCTTGAAAACCTGCTTGAATCCACCGGAAGGATCTAGAAGTGCCTCCCACCATCTAATCAACCTAACATTGGCCAATCAAAATTGAGCAAACACAATGTCTGAACTGGATGGTATCTATCCAACCCAGACCTGTAACTAATGCTCAATACCTAGAGACAAAAGGAAGCTTCTAGGCATTCCTCGAACCCGAATCAACAAGAAATTCAGCACTGCTGGAAGGATCACAATCTTACAATTCACTTATTATATAAATTTACAATTCTCTTAATAAAATATAAATATTCCTATAAATAATTAAACATTATAGGAAGCATCCTATAACTCTTATTTTAGTATTTTTTCCATCGTTGATTTCGTTTTATTCCCGATCAAGTATATATATATATATATATATATATATATATATATATATATATATATATATATATATATATATTATAATATTAATTTATATTATAAGTTACATTGAAAATTTGTTTTCATATCTAACACTTAATATTTGGTAAATATTTACAATTAAGACTACATTATCAATATGTCTTTTATTTGCAAACTGAAAAATATATTTAATAATTTAGAACATTTAGAGCTGAAATTGGTAGATTCCTAAAATAGCATATACTTTACACAGTAGTCTTTCATCTAGTATATTTCTTGGCATCTGTTTCAAAATAAATGTTCCATGTCAAATTCAGTCCATATTATGTATTTCTAGTATAGATTTTTATTTAATTTTCTGAGGTAGAGTACTTTCCCTAATCACTAAAACTAAAACTCCATGAAAACTTATGGTTACTCCTTAAATTTCTTACAAAGTCTAAATATAAAAAAAAAAATTAAAATAGTGGTTAAAGTACTTAAACATATGGTTGTGCTGTCCTAAAACAACATTTACACGCAACAGTTGATTACATTTGTCAGGCTCTTTCACATTACTTTAGGGAAAACGTTTTCCGTTACTTAAAAGGCAAGTGGGGTCTAACACAGAGTGATATTCGAAAAAATGATAGACCTTTATTCATCCCACGGAACGTTAGAATGTGCTTGTAACATTTCAGGACGGTTGGGAAAAACTATATTTTACTAGCTCATTTTACGTTATAACTAATAAAAATGAACTATAACCCTCCACACTATTACTTATTTTGATATCATATTACTACTGGCGTAAGTCCTATGAGTACTCATAGTTCATTTGAGTATGATTGTCAAAAGTAAATTTATACATTAATACATTGTTGTTTGAGGTTAATTTTTGGCGAAGGAAGGATTTTGAAGGAAACAGGATTTTTCCTGACATTTGCCATCGTTCAGTAAAACAAAAACTAGTTTGTAGATATGTATGAAGTTAGTTATTTTCCTGAAGAAGAGATCACATTGCAGATCTCGAAACGTAGTGTCACTGATTTTTGTTTAATTAATATATATTATACAAAATACATCTTACATTTACTTTGTATTTTTTATGTTTAGTTTCAATCTAATTTCATAACATAATTTCAATCAAAACACTTAGTTGTAAAACGTTTGTAACTAACATTTCTTTTTTTATAATAATCTATACATTTTGTATCTTTCAGAATGAAATGTATACAATTTTTTCGATTGAAAAGAAATTTGCCTGTTTATGTTGTCAAAGTGTGTACTACAAACTATAAAAAATAGAAAATATATGATGCGCCTAATACTACAAAGCTACTTTCTTGGCATGGGAAAAGGATAATCTTTCTGTCTTCAAGACAAAAATATTCTCCAACCACAATTATTGTATTGCACCCTTTAACAAGGGGATTATATTAAAAGTTAAGGTGCAGAATCCAACAATAAAAATTGCAGTTAAAATTTGTTATGAAACACCTATTTGTATCTAAAAAGTATTATTGATGATGAGTCACAGAGAGTTATAAAACGGGTATGCAAAAATTTAAAAATGAAATTTCTACTTTTACGATATAAAGGTCAAAATAAAATTGTTTTAAACACATTAAAACTTAACTATACGACTCCTTTTTCTACAATAACTAAAACTATACTGTAGAGATGCGTGTTAAAGCTACGAACATCAAATAGTAGTGAGTTAATATAAATTTTTACAATTACTAGAGTTTTATAATTATAACATCCTGTTTGCCCTGTTTTAGGCCCTAAAATAGTCTGTTCAATCCTTCTTATCCCATTTTCATCATTACGTGCATCATTGTATTTAATGAATCCATAACTTGAGTTAGTTAATTGTTAAATAAACACCGAGACTTACACAAACGCGATGATTGTCTTTTTGGATTTCTACAACTATTTTACTGACACTTCCTGATATGTCAAAGTTGCAGCATTAGTTACAGTAGAGAGCGTAATATTACGCTCTCTACTGTAACTAATGCTGCAACTTTACTGTAACGCTCTCTCTCATATTATGAGAAATGGACGGTTAGAGGGACAGTGTAAAAACATGCGGCATGGATGCCAACTTAATTGGCCCACATTCCCTGCCGCTTACTGTGTTGGTTGTTAAATGTGCACCAGTGCTATGGCATGAACATTTTCTCATTTGTATTATTCAGTCATCTAAACTCTTTAGAAAAATAGAGCATATTAAAAATTAATATTGTCCAGGTTACAAAAAGATATCATGGTATTTAACAAAATATACTCATTTTATATGTTTCTATAATAATATATATCAACAATAATTTTACATTAATTTTTATGTTGTGTGTTAGTATAATAATACACTTCTTATAAGTGGCCAAATAAAAGAATTAGTTAGTAATTGGAATGGAAAAATTCGCTGTATCCATTAGTTAAAAGGAAATTATACCTGAACGATCTAATGTCAAGCCATAATAATTGTTTATCACATTTAGTATTACAATCATGGTCATAGTGTGTTACTTTACACATTAAGTGGTGGAAATTTTATGCTACTTGACACCATTTAGATAATAGGGGATTTTAGACATTTGCTATCCCTATTTGTCAAGAAATGTGCATGAAACGTATCGTTGGCAAATAACAAAATCCTGTTACCCTTCCTAACCTTCCAGCATGACTAGCAAACTTTAAACAAATAACTGTCAACTGTATGTGTTCCTCACAGTCCACATGTGTCTCTGGCACCTTAAGGGTGAATCACACAAGTAACGTTATTGTTTACTTTCGTTTATGTATGTGTCAGAAAATGTTCTCTTAAAGGTTAGGCGTAAAATCTGGCATATCTTTGTTAGTATGTAAGAGATTGTGAAAACCTACAAACATCATAAATATGCTTAACTGATTTAGCTAGTGTACAAATATAGACTCTTACACAATGAAACAAATTATGGAACTTTATCTTAGTAAAATATGCATAGTAAAACGCTTTGTCATTGAGGTACGGCTAGCGAAATATTTTTTCAGATTTTCTAAGAAATTACGGAAATAATGCAAAACTGTTATATTTATAATGTAAATATATTTTTTAAATTTAATGAATTGTATGTAACATGAACTACAAAACTTTAATAAAATGCGTACCAGACCTGTAAGTCCACCGGTTTTTTAAGTTGTCAGACAAAATATCCCAAATTCTGTCTAGGAATACTTTTTTGTTTTAGATTTGAAGTACATTAACTTGATTAAATGGGTAATAAACACGCAAATGTTATAACCAAAACATTGAGAGAATTCAACTCCGAAGAGAATAATGAAACAATAGGGTAATAATAAACAATGCAAAGTTTGAAAAATGTACGCTTATTTAATTCAACACACGAAACATAAGAAAGATGTTGTTTTTTTGTGTTAGTTACACAATTAAAGCATTAGAAAACATGTTTTTTGATAACGATTTTTAAACATTTGTCATTATCTCAAGTAACAATACAACGTTACGCGCTGGGTGATTTTGATTGAAGAAAAAAAAAGGATAGAAGAATGAAGTTTTTTAAAATACTTCAACCAAATTCATTGCACAGTGAATCATTTCTGTTCTTAATAGAATGTTTGTAAACTGAGGGTATATTTAGGTAATCGATAAATAACAATCCTCAATAGCAAAAGTTTATTAAAGGAAGTGATGTCACTCTTTGATTATTACGATACGTGGAGTAGGTTGATAATAAATTGCAATATACACACAAGATCTAGAAATTCTATATTATAAATGTATTACTAAGGTGGATTAATTCTTAAGAAATTATAACGGAACATAATTTTTAAACCAAGAACATTGAAAAAACAATCTCAATAATATTATAAATGCGAATGGGCCTTTGTTTGTTTGTTTTGCTTTAACGTATAAACTATTCACGCCCATTGTACTCTGAGGTACGCCCTACTGGTGTCTAACGCAGAAAAAGACTCGATCTTGGTCTCTAAGTGGTAAAATATGAAAGATCTTTTGAAATATTACTTGTATACTTTTATATTTTATGTAAACACTGTATTACGACTACAGGAACGCTATATTTAATAGTTCAATAATTATTTAAATTTTTAATATTGACGTTTCATAATAAAACTTTTACTGAAAACTATACTCTTACTGTTATTAAAATGTGTGTATACTTTCATCATCGTGACAACTAAGCAAACTCAATTATGGCAAAAAAAATATCTTAGAATGATACAAAATCTTAGAAGACTGGCAAGATGTTTTTTGACAAAAGTTGTTTTCTGGGATCTACATATGTATAAATTTTCCTGTTCGGAATATATGTATATATTCTACTTATCAGAACCACGAGGTAATTCTAATATGGTATTGGAAATATTTTTGCTTTTTATATCAACCCATATGCTTTTTATATAGGAAATATGATTCATAGATACATGTAAAAACACACACACACACACACACACACACACAATTTTTCAGTGGGGTCAATAAGGCAAACTCAACTGTACCACTGTAAATAAATTACTCTAGAAGTGGAATTAAAAGCCTAGAAGTAGATTTAAGTAGCTCCTCAACCCTAAGTAGATACAATTATTTCCTTCGTCGGGACAACAAGGCGAACTCAACTATGTCGATGGAAATATATTAGAATGATTATCTTCTTAATTTATTACTATTATTCTTACTTACTATTATTATACTATTATTATACTTACTTACCTAATTCAATTAAAACTTTACATAATTGACAGCTGGACAGGTTTGTTCAATAAGTTCATGGTTTCAATTGCATGGAACTTATAATACTACTATATATTTTATTACTATTTAAATAACTGTGGAATTAATATTTGAATTAATTACAGAGTAAAAATGTTTAAGTTCAAATTTCAAAACATATTTTACAAAATGGCCAAAATTTGTTATGTGATAAAGGTGAGCACTTTGAGAGCTTGAGAGTTGTCACCAGTCGTGGTACGCCACAGAAACTGCTGCACCACATCTCACAGTCCTCTTGCCACATTTCACACCAAAGGTCTCTCACCACGTTGTTGACGATCAATGGCTATTGCTCTGCTGTCCTTTGTGTGTGCATCTGTTCATTTGAAACGCAACCTACTGTAATTGATATAAAAATACATGGATCACATATGAGACATTGAAAATTAAAATATAATGTACACGGTAACTAACACTTGTGCTGTTTTGCGACTATTAGAATGATGTTGTAAATATAGACTAACGAAATAAAAAACATATAACAGATATATGTTTGCAGTTATTGCATTCGGATACGGAGATACAAAATATAGGAAACTATTAGGCGGAACTGAATACGACTGGGAAGGGCGAAATGAGAAATGACCGGTACGAGGGACAGTGTTAAACATGCAGCAGGGATGCCAACTTAATTGACCTACATTCCCTGCCGCTCACTTTATTGGTTGTCAAACCTCCACCAGCCGCGTTATGAACCCCAATAGTCAGTTCCACTCACACCCTTTCCCTCAGTGATATCGAGAGTTTCAACAATTTATGTAAACTGCAATTAGTGTAAGCCTGTAAATGTTAGATGACGTTAAACTTTAATAAACGTTTAATTGAAATATCAAATTCTTTTAAATATCAGGACGCAATAAACTAAAAAAATGGAATGTTGCATGTTATTTGTTATAGTGCTATATTTGATCTATAAGAGTATAGAACCTGTGTCTCGAATGATTAGTAAATACAATATAGTACTTCATTTGCCCTGCCCCAAAAGTATGTGTCCGTAGTATCAACTAGCCTAGAAAGTCTATGTTTCAGTTACTTTTTACCTTCTTCATACAAAATCTAATGGGTTCACTCACAGAAATTTTCATATTTTCAACGTTACGTATTATTTTACAATTGAAAGATAAATTTCAAAAGTATTAACTATTATATTGATTTCAACAAACCGTAAAGCATGCAAATTACAAAACATTTCAAACCACTTGTTAAGAAGCCGTTGATAAAATAAAGGACATTATCGGTTTCAAGACGAAAACTTATGAAACTGCTATTACAAGAGGATTGATTTGAGAATATTGTTTGCTCAGTAACAACATTATTCAACGAGAGATACGTAATTCTTATTATATTTTTGAATAATAAAATAGGCAATGCCACACATGATGCGCCTAATAACTTATCCTTAAATAAGTAAACAGGTTCAATAAGAAATTCCTTAATAAGATGAACAAACCCTCACTCATCAATGTAATAAGGTTTGCTTCAATTATTCAAGGACTTCAATTGCATTAACCAAAGAAATATGAAAATTAAGGTAATATTCAGATTTTGTACTCCAATCGGTCTGTGGAATAAGCAATTATTTCTATGTTGGAGGTTTATAAGTTCTATAAATAATACTTTCAGTCACTCCCAAAAAGCTACAGTACGCCATAGAAATGCATAATATAGGAGAAGATAAATGCATAGCAAAATATACTCTAAAAATTTATAGTCTAAATATAAAATTATAATTTCTATACTAACTAAAAATCCTTTTAAGGTTTCACAGAGCCAATTCCTCAAATGTATTATTATTTGTAAAAGAAAATTATATGCTCTTTGCTCAACACATCGGGCCTAAGTCTGCTATATAATAATTTTCCGAGAAACAATTCACGCTTTAAATAAAAAACTGTTTATTTGATGAGTGCAAGCAAAGCGTATCACTCGGAGGGCTGAAACTGTTATTTCTTATGTCCCTCTGCCTGTCTGTTTATACTATTCTAGTTGTCATATCTTACTACCTGTCTGCCAGTATGTCTGCAGATTACCTCAAGAACTAAATGGCATAGAAACGACATGGCGAGCGTACCTGGTTACGCAATACATAGTGTGGCATAATCCTACCTTATATATTTTGAAAGAGGGAACATCAGGGAATATTTCTGAGAAATTAAATATAAATTATAAGTTTGTTTAGTTTTCATTTTGAAAGTTAAGAAAACGTGTAATAACACATTGGACCATTCCTTGCTGAAGGTTCAGGTTAGGTGAGAACGCGGCATCGATGTTGCGGTGACGTCAGCGTCACGACTGGTTTGAACCGAGTGCCTGTGGTTTGCCGCATCCTGTAATTGGCATAGCATTCTCCATGAGGCAGCGCATTTCCATTCCGGTGAACATTGTTTCAACTCACGTATAATGGAAAAGATTGTCGTGACAGAACCAATAAATAAATAAAGAAAGAAATAAATATTGAGTGAATATTGAGTAAATTTAGTTGTTGAACTCTCTGCACCTATAATTAATATTAAATATATAAATCGTTTCTTGCACAAAAAAGTTATTATCGTTTTAGCTTCTATTTACTAAAAAGTAAAAAAATCTTATGCTCGCTTACGCTTACTGGTATTTAGAAAATTCTTTAACGCAGTTTTTATACTAATATTTATGAAAGATATTTAAAAACTCCAATCTCGGAACTCGATTTGGATTCGACATTTGTTCTAACAGGGACGAGAATCGGATCGTGAGTGCGAGTAAAGTAGGTTCCCCAGCATTTGTGAAGTAGCTCAAGGTCATCAGAAAATCACTACATCTAAACAGCTCTTTCTTTATTTTTGATCCTTATTATATTTAAAAGAACTCCACCATTATCGGGATCACTAATGCAGACTAGAAAGTATATCAAAACAAAAAAACGGCGATGAAAAAAGGACAATCTCAGCTCAAGATCCCGCCTATTTGCTACAACGGGAGTTTTACGACGTATCCAATAGGGACGTTACTATGCTTAACGACATGTTCCCTAACATATATGATGCGAGATCATTCTTAGAATTCCACATCCCCACATCTTCTCAATCACTCTATGCTATATTTAATTTGAAGAAGTCAGAACAGGATGGATTTTCTACATTTCCTAATGATCACATAACTTGAGCCATTGTTATTAAAATTGATATATTCCCCATTACTGGGAAGTAAGTTATAGCAGTTGAAAGATAATTAAACCTTGGAATCTTATTCCGTCTTGTTGCTTCCAGGTCATAATTCAAACTTCTCTTACATGAGCGTTTTATAGAACTGAGCAACTTCTCACAGCAACTTTGAGATTACTCATTAACTCCGCATTAAATCTTGTCCCATACTATAAGACGGTTTGTATGTTTTTTCTCCAATAAGGACGTTATTCCGAAGCCAAACACGATAAATTATGTTTCCTAACTACTCTCAGCTTGTAGTAATTGTAATAAAAACTGTACAACCACAATTTGCTTTAGCTAGCTTCGACATATGGTTGTATATTTAAAACTCCCAAAGTGATTTTCTGGTCAGACACTTGACCAGTTTGTATAAACTTTAATTGGAACCAAATTGGAGCAGCCCTCTTTGGTTTAAATAGGTATCATCCAAATCGGTTCAGTAGTTTTGGAATGAAATCAGTGAATATACACCAAAAGAGTACATAGAGACAGATCGAGTTATATGAGAATAAACTGCTCCTTTTCGAAAACTTTTAGAAATTATCATCCATATCGGTTCAGTAGTTTTGGAATGAAATCAGTAAATATACACCAATAGACAACATAGAGACAGATCGAGTTCTATGAGAATAAACTGCTCCTTTGTGAAATCTGTTAGAAATTATCATCCTAATTGGTTCAGTAGTTTTTGAAAGAAATCAGTGAACATACACCAATAAGGTATATAGAGACGGAACAAATTATATAAGAATAAAGTTCTCCTTTGTAAAATCTGTTAGAAAGTATCGTCCAAATCAATCAGTAGTTTTGGAATAAAGTCAGTGAACATATACCAATAAGGTAAATAGAAACAGGTCGAGTTATATGAGTATAAAGTGCTCCTTTGAGAAATCTGTTATAAAGTATCTACCAAATTGGTTCAGTAGTATTAGTATAAAATCAGTGAACATAAACCAATTAGGTATATAGAAGCAGAAGGAGTTATAGGAAAATAAACTGTTCCTTTGTAACATCTGTTAGAAAGTATCATCCATATTGGTTCAGTGGTTTTGGAATGAAGTCAGTGAACATATACTAATAACAGAAACAGGTCGAGTTATATGAGAATAAACTGTTCCTTTGTAACATCTGTTAGAAAGTATCATCCATATTGGTTCAGTCGTTTTGGAATGAAGTCAGTGAACATATACTAATAAGGTATATAGAAACAAGTCGAGTTATGTGAGAATAAACTGTTCCTTTGTAACATCTGTTAGAAAGTATCATCCATATTGGTTCAGTAGTTTTGGAAATGAAGTCAGTGAACATATACCAATAACAGAAACAGATCGAGTTATATGAATAAACTGTTCCTTTGTGACATCTGTTAGAAAGTATCATCTAAATCGGTTCGGTAGTTTTGGAAAGATATCAGTGAACATTCACCAATAACGTATATAGAGACAAACCGAGTTATAAGAGAACAAACTGTTCCTTTGTGACATCTGTTAGAAAGTATCATCTAAATCGGTTCGGTAGTTTTGGAAAGAAATTAGTGAACATTCACCAATAACGTATATAGAGACAGACCGAGTTATAAGAGAACAAACTGTTCCTTTGTGACATCTGTTAGAAAGTATCATCTAAATCGGTTCGGTAGTTTTGGAAAGATATCAGTGAACATTCACCAATAAGGTATATAGAGACAGACCGAGTTATAAGAGAACAAACTGTTCCTTTGTGACATCTGTTAGAAAGTATCATCTAAATCGGTTCGGTAGTTTTGGAAAGATAATTAGTGAACATTCACCAATAAGGTATATAGAGACAGACCGAGTTATAAGAGAACAAACTGTTCCTTTGTGACATCTGTTAGAAAGTATCATCTAAATCGGTTCGGTAGTTTTGGAAAGATATCAGTGAACATTCACCAATAAGGTATATAGAGACAGACCGAGTTATAAGAGAACAAACTGTTCCTTTGTGACATCTGTTAGAAAGTATCATCTAAATCGGTTCGGTAGTTTTGGAAAGATATCAGTGAACATTCACCAATAAGGTATATAGAAACAGATCGAGTTACATAATAACAAACTGTTCCTTTGTGACATATGTTAGAAAGTATCATCTAAATCGGTTCGGTAGTTTTGGAAAGATATCAGTGAACATTACCAATAAGGTATATAGAAACAGATCGAGTTACATAATAATAAACTGCTCCTTTGTGAAATCTGTTAGAAAGTATCATCTATTCGGTTCGGTAGTTTTGGAAAGATATTAGTGAACATATACTAATAATAGAAACAAGTCGAGTTACATGTAATAATAAACTGCTCCTTTGTGAAATCTGTTAGAAAGTATCGTCCAAATCGTTTTATGTAGTTTTCGAATGAAATCAGTGAATATATACCAATATGGTATATAAAAACAGGTCGACTTTTATAAGAATAAACTGCTTTTTTGTAAAATCTGTTAGAAAGTATCATCCAAATCCAAAATTAGATTGGAGTAGATTTATATTTTTTTACCTCTACATGATTTATCTATCTTGTGCTCTGATAAAGATGGATTTAAGAAAGTTGATTCGGATCTCAGAAGCAATGGATACCCTTAATTGGTAATAAATAAGTGCAAACGAACCCGAAGGATCATTCCTGAGTCAGAAAAACAGAATTGTGAAAAATTTGCGTTTATGTCAATCCCTTATGTGCCGGTATTATCGGAGAAAATTAGAAGATTACGTTAAAAGCGCAACATTAGAACCGCGTTTAAAACTCATAACACTCTTAGTCAAAGTCTCGTAAAAAAAAAAAACCAAAAAATGGCACACAGGATTCCAAAAACTGTGTTTACAGTATAAAATGTAGTTGCAATACGGAATACATACGCGAGACAAAATGACCACTAAACGTAAGAATAAAAGAGCACAAAGAAAACACGAGTTATGTTTCAATTAAGAGTAATAGTTTCTTTCATACATTTACCTTTCAAAGCTTAAAATAATTTAAAAAGAAGGAACCGAAGTTAAGTTTATATTATATCACATTCATTTCTTGTTTTCATTTCGTAAATATACTGTAAATCAAAGTTTATAAGCACTTTCCAAATAAGGAATCGACGTTAAGTTATATTATATTTAATTTCATATCTTGTTATCATTTCATAAATATGCTAAAATACAATGTAATAAATACAAGTATATAAGAAATATATATTTAAAATATAAATTAATCAATAAATAATAATAGCATTCAATAATATTTGCTGCAAACGAGAGTAAAATCATCTCTCTCTCTCTCTCTCTTTCTCTCTCTCTCTCTCTCTCTCTCTCTCTCTCTCTCTCTCTCTCTCTCTCTCTCTCTCTCTCTCTCTCTCTCTCTCTCTCTCTCTCTCTCTCTCTCTCTCTCTCTCTCTCTCTCTCTCTCTCTCTCTCTCTCTCTCTCTCTCTCTCTCTCGCTTAAAATAAGTATGTATGTGTACGTGAGTATGTATGTATGGGTGTGTGTATGTGTGTGTGTGTCCATTATTTTACTCAACACAATTAATCTTAATATAATATGTTCTTAATTTTGTTTTGATTATTTTTACAAGAATTTATTGTTAAATGCAGCAGCTGTTACTTTTATTTTAATAGTTATAATAACAATCTTAAGTACACTGTTTTTGTAATATATTGATTGGCCAAACCATATATTTCGTGGTAAAGTAGGAATTTTTTTACTGATTCAGAAATAATAATATTACATTAAATTGGTAGTTTTTATGTTGAGGTTTAAATTTTAATACTTTTTACGGGAGTAGTAGAATTTATGTTAAATTGGTTCTCTTCATTAGTTATAAGTAAAATGGGAGTATCGCATACCAAATATGTAAATATGGTCATGATAACATCATTTGCAATGGTTGTTTTTATTACTGTATAAACTGACCAAGCCAGTAGATAAAAATATCATAAAGAATAATACGTTATTGTTATTTAGTTTTGTTAAATTTTAAAAAATTTTTATCTTTTAAGGCATCAAATATATAAACTTAAATTCACTTATATTAAGACCGTTTATCAGTTATATAATGATGTTAGAAACAGTAATTCATTTTCAATCGTAGTCGACTTTTAATTATACAAATGCTCGCTTCATTTAAAAGCACTGTATGGCCAATATTTATTTACTATTTATTAATATTATAGATATAATTAAATTTTATAAATTATTAGTGTTAAAAATTTATTCTTAATAAAAAGTGGTTGGGCGGGCAGGCAGCTATATCAATATAAAGATTTTTATTCTTTCCCCAGGGATAGTACACTTACCTATATAAATGTGTTCCATTCAAATATTAGAAGCTTTTCGAAAAATTTTTGCGATTTATCAGTGTATTTAAGTTTATTAGTAAACAAGTTATATATTATAGTTTTTACAGAATGTTGGCTGTGGGAAGGTGAGGAAGGGGTGAATATAGATGGGTTTGACCTTGTACTGACGGACAAAAGACGAAACCAGAACGACGGTGTAATTGTATATGTAAACAAACGCTTATCAGTGACAGCATCACAAACAACCTTAGGAGACGTATACGGAATTTCAATTGACTTTACATACTATAATAAGCACTTTAACTTTTTAGCAATATATAGAACTTTTGATAGTGATGTAAACAGTTTTATTGAAGATCTCGACAACTATTATATGAACTTAGAATACAACAAAAAATGCATTATGCTGGGAGACATCAACATAGATCTTTTTACAGATAACTACATTTTAGATAAATTCTTGAACTGCCTCACTGGCCACGGACTTTTACAATGTGTGGACAGAGCTACTCGGGTGACAGATCACAGCACGACCTGCTTGAACCTTATCTTTGTGAGATACGACGACTGGCGGAGTGTGCGTACAGCAGTGTTACAGACCACTGTCACAGAAAACTACAGCACCGCACTTAGTATTGCGCTCGGCAGTGCTGCCCAAGACACCCCCTCACCGCCCATCACGTACATAGACCGAGCACTGTTCGCCGACAATCTTACTAATACTCACTGGGAATCTGTACTGAACTGCTGTGATACAAATGAGTGTGCAAATAGTTTTGCTCATATTGTTTCAGATGCGTTA
Organism: Homalodisca vitripennis; assembly: GCF_021130785.1. Lineage (NCBI taxonomy): Eukaryota > Metazoa > Arthropoda > Insecta > Hemiptera > Cicadellidae > Homalodisca > Homalodisca vitripennis. The sequence goes on from NC_060209.1 coordinate 2,119,112, forward strand.
TCAAGTTCAAAAATTACAAATTAAAAATCCTGTTACACGTAAGAAAAAACTCAAGCCATGGATTTCAACCAACCTAATAAGCACTATACGGGAAAGAGATAAAATAAGCAAAATTCTTAAAAAACAACCTTGTAATTGTGAATTACGAAACCTATTTAAAAACCTTAGGCAGCATTTGAGCAACACTTTGAAATAAGAAAAGCGGCAGTATTACTGGAATAAACTGAATGAATCAAAAAGAGACGCGTTTCCAATAAAAAATTTTCTTCCTGGAACGACTACAAATAACAAAGAAATATTAAAATAAGTTAGTAATGATTTCAATACATTTTTTTCATCTGTTGGTAAAAAGTTAGCAGACGATATCATTGTAAGTGGGAACCCAGTGGTGAGAGACTCTGACTTTAGATTGAACAAGGACTTCACAATACACACTGTGACTGAACAAGAGGTTGCACGGCAAAATAACTGGACTGAGAGGAGTTGTTTACAATTAACTCGGTAATATAAAGATTTTTCAAAAGATTTCGAAAATTTGTCATTAAAACAACTTAAGAATTTAGAAGCAAACATTTAACATTAAAACAGCTATATATTCGGTTATTTTACATTCTAGATTTACTGTTTCATAGGTCAGGTTCTCTTATGGTACATTGAACAGTATTTTACATTGAATATCTGTATGTCCCAAAAGTGCCCCAGATCGATCTATATGAGAATAAACTGATCCTTTTTGAAATCAGTTAGAAAGTAACATAAATTGTATTCGAATTATGCTTCCATTAAAGAATGATATTTTACATATTATGTGGTATATTTTATTAACAAAAATAGGGGATGAAAGTCCATTAATATTTGATTTTCATAGAATATTGTTTTTTCTAAGTTAATGTCCCTAAATACAATGAGACCATCCTTATATATTTGTAAACAATGCCTGTACAACAGTAATAATTTTTAACAAATATCAGTACTGTACATAATTATTGATGTTTTTCTTTGCGTTATTCTTTAATATATTCATAAAACTTAATTTAAAAAGTCTTAATAATCGTTTGGTGGAGCATTGTCACTCAAACCTTAGAAGTATACGACGATATTTTCGGGTCGTTACTTCCTATCCGATGTCGGAATGAATGTTGGAAAGTGTCAGGCGACGTATCTCATCATCGTTACATCTCACGTGTGAATTTCGAACCCAGATGTCCAACTCGATCACCCCTGGTGACAGGAAGTCGTAAAATGAAAGCCTCATTAGTAATAATATTATTGTATTGAAATTTTTCATAATTTACATTCTCTCGCAGTCGTCAAAATCGTATAACATTACATATAACCAAATCCATGCAAACTTACAAATAGTCAAACGTACATGCAACAATAGTCAACGTTATTAGGATGTTTGGGGTAGCAAACTGGAAAGGCACGCTTGGCCATACATGCCTGATTAAACTAAATTCATAGATTTGCTTATAAAAATAATATTAGTGAGGTGTCTGTGCCGCTCATATTAATTATTGATTATTAGTTAATAATTACTGGTGGCAAGGGCACGTAAAGACGAGCTGCACTGTTTCTTTCAAAAAACAAAAAGAAAGATTCTGAAACCGTGCGTGATTATTCCAACACAGGGCAGTAACACAGTCACATAATTAAAAGTGATATATATATATATATATATATATATATATATATATATATATATATATATATATATATATTTGTTTATTCATATATTATTTATTTGTTTTTCATAAGTTATGATCATTAATACTGAAATACTCGTAGCTGTAATCCTAGGGAAAATGTCAACGTACGAGTATTAAGCAACCTGAAAGATGTTTAGCAACAGATATCATATTGTTTTTTCAGGAGCATTAGAGGATATTATCAATCTATTACCTCGCCTGCAAAGTCTTTATTTATCCATTTTTTCCCAAAGATACGCAAATTCTAGTTGACCACACATCTAGTTAAGCCCGTTCACACCAACAGACTATGGAAAACTAATTTTTGAAGAGTATTCGTCAACAAGTGCTATACTTCCAACACCTCAGACTCTACATGTACTGTGCTCACCCGTGGCCTGGAACGAATTGCGACAGACTGCCTTATACAGCAACCAGCGGGTTGAGGAGGAGAGGGGTCTAATGGTGGGCATTGTCGTCGCTCCAACTAATTGGTTCTGAGCCTCGTTTCTTTCCTTACCGCTCCTTTTAAAATTATAAACTATAATTTCAAACTAGCATAATAATTCGTCTACCGGAAAATAAATAATATAAGGTAAAAGCTTTGAAATATGACCATTCCAGTAATTATTTAAAACTGATAGACAAACACATATTAAGTTTGGAAGTTTTTTAAGTATTCTATATTTTCTAAATTGTACTATAATTATGGAACAGTATCAAATTTGGAACCATAACGTACTAACTTATCTGACATCCACACATATGAGTTCTCCACTGTAAATACCCTTAATAGAATCAAGTTTGCAGATTAGGCATTTTTAATGATTCGACACATTAAAAAAAATAATTTCTAGGAATGGTTTTGCTCACCCACAGAGTAGATGTAATACGTATATCTTCCTGACCAACTCCAGTATATATTTAACTAATTATAACTGGTTGTATTTAATTGTATAAATTGTATGGGCTACATTACCATGTTCTCATGTTAATATCGGATCAAAAAAAGTTTAAAAATTCATTGCTTGTTTGAAGAGATAAATATTCATCTTCATAAAACAATTTTCTGTAGTAACAAATTTAATAACATATTTTTCTTATTGATGGGCTTTTCCTTAACAGGATCAAACCTTTTTTCCTTCAACTTAATTTCTGGTATTAGTTTTAAATATGGTAATAAACGTATAAGAATGGTATATTAGTGATGGTAATAAAACATGTAAAATATATCATCTTTTTATAATCATTTCATAATTTATAAGGTAAATGATTCCGGATACAGATTCTTGAAATACAACCCAGAAGGATACATTTTGTAAGTAACAATAAAATTACTAAACTTCACAATTAGCAAGTTAACTTTGAACTATTAACAAAACTCGGGTGAAAGTCATTTCTAATTCATTTTCAGCTCAGCACAAACCAGTCCACCTACATTACCTAGCGATTTCTTACGCTACGGACATTTCGCACAGTATTACAACATCGAAATAAGAATTAACTTTTTTATCTGAATCTGGTGCTAGATTATCTCTTTCTTTTTGCTTAATTACATTAAATTGTACCGTTATTATAGTACATATATTATATTACTTTGGAGCTAATACTTTATAAATCAAAACAACTTTTCGAAAATACTTGATTTATTCCGGATTAAAGTTTACCCAAAATTTTAACAAAGTTTACAAACTTTAGATTAGATTTTCTCCAAAACTTCTCACAATCGATCAAATCTAATTAAGAGTCTGATCAAAAAGAATTAAAATTAAAATGAAACTAAAAAATGTATACTTCTCCGAAATTTAAATTAACAAAATAAAATAAAAAGTTCTCTTCTCAAAATATTCAAAAATCAATATAACACAAAACTTGATATTAATGTTACGACCAAAATTTAATTTACAATACTTCAAAAATTTAATTAATTCTCAGACTCTGTAATATGGGAAATTTTACAAATTTAATCACAACAATATAAAAATAAAAGATATTAACTAAACGCTGGTACGGGACTTACTACTTTGAAGACTATGGAGGCTGATAGGAAACTAAAAACGCACTAAAGAAAATTAATAACTTGATTTGAATTTACACCCGATTAAAAGAATTACTCTAGATCCTAAACTATAGGATTTGAGGAAGAACTACTGATTCTCAGCTGGACGTCTCTACGCTGTCGTTGTCACTTCAAGACTGGTCCCCCTCTCTCCGGGAACCGGCTCGGGAACGTATCATAGTAGACATCTCGATCAGCTGATTTACCGGTCATTAACAAACAATGTCCACGCACCGCGTCTAGTTAACAAAAGAGCCTACTTCCTACCGCGATTCAGCATAAATAATTACAACTACAGTACAAAATGTAATATATGAAATGTACTAATAAGTTCCGAGAGAAAGCTCAAATGCTGCAAATAAAGTACGTGTGTTACATAGTGCCAAATATGACTCAACATTTATAATGTCCTGATGGAGATGATGGTTGTATGTGTTTTATGATGAAATACAAATTGAGCCAGGAACACATTCAATGTTTCTGTATTAGACAGAGTCAAGGTAAATAATTAAATAATAGTTTCAACACTAGCTAATACAGTAAGTAATTTATTTACCCCTTATTTACTTAACGTTCTGCAATGCATACTCTATGGTAATCGATTTCTAAATAATTATTGTTTTTAATTTTTAACTTAATGGACATAAAATAAATATGAAGTATGTACCATTATACCTAAAAGAATTTGAAATTTATTCAAATACTAACTTTAGTCATATTTATTTCTATCTTTGTCTGTTGCTTTTGACAAAAAAAACTTAGAGTTAGATTCCTTTCATTGTGTGGAAAGATTTAAAACAGACTTGCTCTGTTCCCACGACATGCAAGGATTCACTTGTCTGTGGTTTTGTCTGAACTGGGTATCAAAAAAGTGTCCACAACTGCTATACATTCTACACATCCTTTTGATACGTAAAATTTTTTTTACCACTATATTTACAAATGATTCATGAACACTTGGCTAATTGATCATGTTTTGAGTACGATAGGTTTATACGAGTACAATGTGATTTCACTAGCCAGAAAACATGAAACAAAATCACGTATGCTCAAACCAGAATATATATATATATGGTAAGCCTTCTTAAAGATAAGAAGTACAGGGTCCGTTGCCATTATATGTTCTAGCGTTCTGTAGGATAAGTCTCAGTAAGGTAGAATTAGTATCGCATAACAAAGACTGCAATAGCGTCTAGTGTCTTATGAAGCTCTTGGTAAACAACCTTTTGAAGCAACCTTCATCAACTTGAAATGTCGCTTTGGTCCTTTTTTTAGAACCTCTCGTTATGAAACATATGTAGGTGTTTCTAAAACATTTAATTCCATGAAATGAGTAGGACTTTATTTTGTCTTCGTGAAGTATATAATTCTAATATATGATCCATTTTATTAAAACTCATAACTGTATATAGATTTTTTTATCACACCATGAATAGCAAATCATTATTTTCAATACTTTATCATGATCATTAGATATATTCTTTCATTAAATATAAATCTATGAGTGGGTTATAGATAACAAATATTATTTCATAGGTAATTTACACAAGCACTTTTGACATGTACGGCATGCTCTAGGGTTGAGACAATAAGACTCCTCAACCATAAAAAGAACTGAAAAATTGACATCCGAAGCTAGTATAATTATTGGTTTATATATTATTAAAAGCCCAGCGTCACTTGGCAAGCGGATTATTATTCGTTTGTGTTGCTTTTGTGACGATTTCTTGTAATAGCCAATCTGAAATAAGGTTCAAAATAGATAGTTCTATTTTAGGTATATGTTTATGTCCTATTAAAGGCCAATAGTGACTTGTCATGGAGAATTATTATTGGTTTGTGCGGCTTTCTTGACAACTTATTGTATCAGTCACTTGAAATAAATTTCACGTAGATAATTCTATTTTAGATATATATTAGAATATTTGAAATGTAATTGAGCAAAGAGGTTTCACGGTTGCAGACTAATATATAGAATAATACCAATGAATTATAAGCCCAAAAACTTATAAAGTTTTAAAATAAACTTTTATTATGAGATAACTATAAATTTTTTTCATCGGTTTACGTCAAAACAATGAAGCATATTTTTTCATTTATATGTAAATTAGAAACGTCCGATAATCTTTTAAGGCTGGTAAGTAGTAGTACTAAACAAATCCATAATGTAAACTTTTAATACTTTTGCAATTAAAATACTTTTTCGTTTTATAGGATATAAGTTTAGTCCAATTGGTTAAATCAACTATAAATCTCTGCCTCCACAAGGTCGTAACTCTGATGGGTCTTCATTACTTGTCCCTTCTTTTTCTTTACTATTTTTTCCAACCGAGAACAATAAATCAGTGTAAATTCGATTGTTAAGTTACGAAATACTCGTATACTAGAGTAAATGAGGATACCATAAATTCATTCTATCTTGTACTCTAAATCGTCAGCTGTAGATCTATTTCTATGTTTAAAGGAATATTGCATACTTAAACCGGAAATACTAAGAAAGTACTTGTTTTGCATATATTTTATATCTTATACCTATTTGATACAAATTGTTAGGGAAAATACAGTACGGTTCAAACTTATATTTAATATGTGAGTTACTGTTTGTGTAAGTGGAGAACTACAAGAACAGTAAAAAGAACTGGACTATATGAATACTCCAGTAATCGTATATGTAATAACTGAAATGCGTAATTTTATCCGGATTTACTTTTTTAATACTATATATTTTGGTTATTCTCCAATTTCTGCACATTGCTTCTTATTGCAACGTAAATTTATTAATCTAGATTTATCCGTTGGTAAATAAAAAATTCCATATATATACCAACAGGGATTATTTGTTACAATCTTACAATGCTGATAGTATGTTATTTTTCATTTTTCCTTACTGCTTATTTTAGAGGTTATATGTATAATACCTAAATAATGCTATGGAACTTTTACATACACGATTTATTTTATAAGTTAATCTTTGCCTTCTTTTTACATTTACACGAGTGTGTGAATATAACATCAGGATATAAAAATAATAGCCTTAGAAGAAGAAGAGACATATATACTTTAAACTAATTGTCCAAGGCTAGTAATACAATTGTTGATGAAAGAAATTTAAAGAGGAATATTTTATCACAGTATGGAAAGATTTGAAACCTACGATAAAGAAGCCATATCGATCATATTTTATTCTTATCGTTTGGTTATAGGTTTAGTATTAGGCAATGACGTTAATGATCCACCCTTTCACTCACGTGGTAAGTGCGTTTTGTTTAGTTTGGTCACAATTGTTAACTGAGAATCACTCTCCAGGGAGAATGCTAATTATCATACAGTAGATATGTATTGTGTTAGAAATGAGTTCAGATGGATGATTGTGTTCTCTCCATTATTTTCTTTTAAGGACTAAATAGTGAAACAATACAATTTATGTAATGATTCTGTTCATTTTCTAAAATAATTTCAACGTTTATACTTTAGATAAATCAATTTAAATAAACTATTAAATGAAGAACGGTGTTAAAAATGGTGAGTACTATACATGTAAATAGATTTGGAATCCTGTGCATTATTAATAACTTAGTATTAATATCTTAATCGAACCGGAATCAATTTAGTAAAAACATTTTCGGGTTATACATGGTAACTTTTTAACGAAAATTCAGTAGCTTCTCGGTAAAGCAAAATCTATCTCCCCCTCTGAAAATATGATCGCTGACAGCATCTCTAGCAATTTCACGCTATGTGAGCTTTATTAATCTTTACAATTTCCCGGTGCTTTGCCGTCGACATGTCAGATAGGGTACCTTTTTACTTGGCCGTGAAATTAATATCGTAGGCTTTGAAATTGGTTTCATGTTGATTATATATCATTCCAGGTTCGTGTTCTTAAATCCCTCACTATATAATGTAAATAAAAATAATCTCCTGGAAACAGTTTATTACAGTTCAAACTGTAATACAATATTACAATCCTTGTAATTTTTTATTACTGATAGGGGGCGTCCTGAGGAGGATGCTGTAAAAAGTTCATATGGAAGTATAGTAAATGACATCTCATTTTAAAGGCTATTTTTCTGAGTAAGGAGCCACATGTTGCATCTCAAACGGACCTTCTTAGCAAAAATTTCGACCGTTTAAAATTTTTAAAAATATTGTAATTTTATTTGTTATTTCTGTTAAAACTAAGTTATTTAAAACAACACAAATAATACAACTACAAATAATTTAGTCAAATGTTTTACAGTACGTATTTTTAATGCAAGACAAGAGTGTTTATGATCGAGTTGTCATATTCGTGTTTAAGTAGATTGCATTTCTTCTATCAGTGATAAAACATGACATAAGACACCAAAGAGTAAAACCGTAGTATGCCCGTATACAAAATCTACATTTTTTTCTTTAACCACTCAACAGACAAAATGGTGGTTCTACACATTTTCAACAGCCTGTATAGATCGGCCAAGATGAGCTATTCTCTATAAATGTCATACAAATTGTAATCTACGCTACCCATTGACAGTGATAAGAGGATAAACTTTATTAGGTTAACAAAGCAGATAAAATATTTTTATGAAAATTGAATGATGTTCAATATTATATGTGTTCCAAACAAAAAATATTTTATTCATAAACTTCTATTCTATTCTTTTCGGTGTGAACTGCTGCAATCAATACATGTATTTTCATAGGGAGACTATTAATTTATACTAGATATAAATATATACTAGCTATATTTCAAGTTAAACCTGAAAACTGTACAAAAGTACCTGATCATTAAAAATATTAGCTTGGTTTACGCTTAGCAAAATACAGTAATAGCTTACGTTGATTTTGATTATCTGAAATTACAGTTCCACAAATAATCTCGCCACAATTCAATTAAATTACAACTACAAACTAAATCACAAATTAACAAAAATGTGACAGTAAAAAAACACCTCTCTGGTTCAGTTTACTTTATAGAACAAGTATAGAATTGCGGGATCGGAAAATCCATTATCTGTTGCCATTAATCGACCTGGAGTCTCACATGATTTCTCTTGAGACATCTATGCCTTGAGACACATTATCTTTTCTCTAAACTTGCAGTCCTCGTCATACATCCCTGTAGACTAAGCATAAAACCACCAATAATTTATCTTGCTGTTTTTCTTAATATATTTAATGCAATACATGCTTTACATCAATCAGGATACAGTAGTGTTGTATAGTGCGTAATGACGAATTTTTTATTCGCTCTTGTACTTAAAATATAACTTACAAGAAAAACCGATACAAATTTGATGGTTCATGCAGCTTTAGAGTTACTTATGGAAAATTATTACTTAATTAATTAACAATACAAAGCTACACCTGTCTACCTTGTAAGAGTGGAAAATTTGAAATTCTAGAATTACTGAGTGGGTACAAAACATTTAGTAAGTTATTTTACAAATTATAAGATATGCTCATCACTTATACACATTGGAATTAACCCTGGAGTTTGCAACACATATATACTCGTATATTTGCCGAACAGAATCTATCATGACTTCACTATTTTGTAAAGGTTTACGCATTAAACAATGACTATGATTTTTTTGCGAAAACTTTCACGTTATGTGATTTCAGTATTCTAAAATGAAACAATTCTAAATAAAAAGAGGTACAGATCAAGGTTCTATTATAAATGAAATAAAGATTCAAACCCTATTCAATAACACGAAAAAATCTACACTACTAGCTCTATGGAGACTAATGCAAGAATCAGGATGCAGTCAAAGTAGGTAATTTTGGAGTAATTTTCGGCAATGGTTGTTTCGTGAAATTGTTTTACAGCTCTAATCGTTCTGTTTTATTTCTTATAACAAGTTCCATTTACTCAATTTCTAATATACTTGATTATGTTACTAATATTTTAGCAGTTCTTTGAAGCTCCTCTTTACAAATTTAAATTTTTATTGTTTTTGGATCCCTTGCGTTCTGAAAAAGATATATTTGCCGTTGTACTTTAAACTAATAAACATTCTCTTTAAATTAAACTTTTGTGTAAAATCAATTCAAGATAAGATTTTGAACTAAACCTTAACAAACTTGTTATGAAAATTGGCATTAAATTAAATTTTTCCTCTAAATATTACTTAATTTTCCAGTTTTAAGTATAGTTTCAAGAAATTAAATAATCTTTTAAATGTGTATTTATTAAAGGATTCAGCTAAAACTTTTACTGTTTTCTGTCTTAAACACAAGTTAAAAGTTTCCATTAAAAAGGGTTTAAAAATGTATAGTTTTAAGTGCTTTATTATCTTAAAATAAACGTGCAGGAACGTTTTAAACTTTAGGTATACTTTTTCAAGGCCCCACTCAAATTACTATTAGAGTAGAATGTTTTCGTAACAGATCACTATGTTTTTGTATCACTAAATCATGAGAAACATATACCTAGATTAACAGGGCGAACATAGGGATTATTGATACCATTAAATTACACAAACCATCTCATATTATATGTTCTTATGTTTGTGATTTCGTTTTAGGTACATTTTGCATGAAAATAAAAATATAAAAAGGAATTATACAAGTCCTAGCTAAGTTCCTTCATCAACTTGGTAAACCATTTCGTTCTAATATAGCCGTAAAATCCATGAGAATTTAACATCTCCGTTATTTATAGACTTAGAGACAGAACAGAAAATGTTCTGGGGTGCTTTCGACGCATCCAAAATGTTTTTGTTACACATACAGAGCCGCAAAATACAATTGTTTTGTATTTATATAACAATATAGACACATTTTAACCTGAAATTTTTTGTAGGTAAGATTAGATTACATTTTATATTCTTTCAGAAATAGACAAGACGTTGTTATCATGAAAGCAATAAATAAAATATTACATAAATTCTAAACAAAGGCTTTTGCCTTTGGTTAGAATTAATGATTTATGATGACTTTTGTGATTAAGTCTGATTGTAGTTCAAAGTGTGGATCAGAACATCTTTGCAGCGACGAGAAGTTTTATCTTCTTACTACGCGTATTTTCATCATCTTGCATTAAATACAAATATAATAAGAACGTATATCTGATGTCCTTTAAAAAATTAAGTTTATAGATTTATTTTTAACAAATTAGGCTTAGCTACGGTATTTTAATTGTTTCTGTAATTGTACTATAATTTTACATTATTTAATTTTAATTTAAGTGCTAAATATCAGTTTTTTTTTAATTAGCAGTAAACTCACATATGTGGTGGTGGTGGTGGTGGTGGTGGTGGTGGTGGTGGTGGTGGTGGTGGTGGTGGTGGTGGTGGTGGTGGTGGTGGTGGTGGTGGTGGTGGTGTGTGTGTGTGTGTGTGTGTGTGTGTGTGTGTGTGTGTGTGTGTGTGTGAGAGAGAGAGAGTGAGTGTTCAAAGTTTAAAGTTCAAAAATGCTTTATTCACAAAAATGTTTGTTTTACATATATGGGCATTACATTATCCCATGCGCTCAAGCGCGTGCGGGATGACAAATCATTATTATTGTTCAATATTGCAAACTGTTTATGAGCCAGTCTTTTGGAATTCATTACATTACAGCATTAACAAACATTAATCTTAATATTATCAACAGCACTAATCTGACATAATGAACACTGAAATTATCAATAACCCAAATACATACCAAGATTTACAATAGTGTTCCCTAATTTAATTCTCCTACAAACATCTACTTTCTATTACTTTACTTCAATTTACTCACCACACTTCATTTATATTAGTTTTATATTCTTAACAAAGACCATCCACCTAGACTGTATAAATCATTGATAGATTTATAAATAAACAAAACCAATTTTTAACTATTTTGTAACAATAAAAACATCTTATAAACATCTAGGAATTAATACCAATAATATAAAACATTATTTCGTATCAACAACAATAAACTTTAAATAAATAACAATAACATATAACAAACTTAAGATCTATTTAACGAAAGTATACTTTGAACAAACAACAACAATATATACATCTCCACGTAACAAAAGCAAACCAGAAATATAAATATATACAAAAGAAGTAAAGACAGTAAGTATGTGTTTATTAAGAAATATTCACGCAAAATATTATGAGTATTCCACGATATACTGACGCGCTTTCATTTTTACCTTCGGCTTTGTTTTAAAATAAATCGCATTGCCACAAAACTCCACAAAACTATTAAATATCTTTGGTCCCAAGTAGTAGAATGGATGCCTGTTCCTTTCTTTCCTCATATCAGGTACTTCCAATATTATATTTAGTGCAGACCGTGTAGTCCTAAAATTTTCTTTAATTTTAAATTAATGTAAGTGTTTGTGTACATACATTATTATACTGTACACATAAATCTGATTAAAAGTGAATATATTTTGTTCAAAAAACAAGTGGCTTACTCTATCCATTTGTCTTAGCCCATACAATATTCAAACAGCTTGTCTATGAGATATGATAACAGGTTTTAGCAATGTATGAAAGGCCCCACCATAATGTATTTATTATACCATATCTAAGGGTACTCTCTAACCACGAGTTATATAGGTTTTTGAGTTGCTCCAAACTTAGATAATTTCTCATATGGTATAGAGAGTAATTTATTTTATTTTATTTTTTCCCTAAAATATTTATATGATGATTCCATTTCAAATATTGATCCATGTGGAGTCCAAGATACTTAACATAGTCAACAAACTCAATAGTAGCACAGTCACATCTATAAATACAAGTGTGTCTATGACAGCGCAAATTAAAATAATTTTGAATTTCAGTTTTTCTTTGTTTTGATAAAAAATGAGATGCATTTCGATTTTGAAGCATTAATAAGCATTTTATGTTCTATTAACCAATCTGAAATTTTTTTAAATCTTTGTCTAATATTATTTTTAATATATCTTTATTGAATGCTGAGCAGACCAACACTGTATCGTCTGCATATGTAAACACGTTAGAAAATAGTTTTAGCTCTAAGAGATCATTTATATACAACAAAAATACCAATGGTCCAAGCACTCCTCCTTGAGCCGTTCCATAATTTAATTCTAAAACATTACTCAATACTCCATTTATTTTAACTGTTTGCTTTCTTTGTTTGGAAAAACATTTTAACCATAAAAGAGCAGCACCACCGATTCCACACCGTCTGAATTTATTTATTAATATATTTATATCCAACACGGCAAACGCTTTACGAAAATCAAGGTACAAAGCAACTGTATAATATTTTTATCTACCGAGCTAGCTATAGAACTTACATGTCTCTCTATGGCCATATCTGTCCCTCTAGCTGGTAAAAAAACCATATTGATTCCTGGAAATTCCTCTCTCGGTTAAGTATAAAAGTAATTTCTTCTTTATTAACGATTCAAATAATTTAGCAATGGTGCTAATCAGAGATATAGGTCTGTATGAGGATACGTCCTCCCTGCGTCCAGACTGGAAAACAGACACAACTGTGGCAATTTTTAATCTGTCCGGAAATACCCCCTGTTGTAATGAATTTTAAAAAAATATCTTATGGGAGCGGTAAAAATATTGTTAAATTTTTCTTTATTGTAATACTATTAATCCCATCTAACCCACTACTATGTTTACTTTTCATATTTTTTAAAGCCTCAAGTACTTCATCGTAACTTATACTAAATTTATTGAAATATATTTCATAATCTGTATAATGTACAAAGAAACATCACTGCCGAAGTCATTACTCTTTAACTCTTGGACGGCATTTACAAAATACTCATTAAAAGTATTGGCAACAATAAACGCATTATCTTCAGATACGTCAAGCAGTGTGCCATTTATTCTTATCGTATCTAGTGTTGCTTTCCTGGACCTTAAAATCTTTTTTATCACACTCCAATATTTTTTTGTATCCCCATGGCAGTCCCCTATCAAAGATGAATAATACTTCCTCTTCGTTACTTCCTTCGTGTGTGTGTGTGTGTGTGTGTGTGTGTGTGTGTGTGTGTGTGTGTGTGTGTGTGTGTGTGTGCGCGCGCGTGCGTGCGTGCGTGGGTGTGTGTGTCTGTGTGTGTGTGTGTGTGTGTGTGTGTGTGTGTGTGTGTGTGTGTGTGTGTGTGTGTGTGTGTGTGTGTGTGTGTGTGCGCGCGCGCGCGCGCGCGTGCTAGTATATATAATAAATAATAAAAGTATCTATTACGAACGTATGGATAACAAAGTGGTTTATTGTCTGCCTACTCAAATTTTGACATGTTATTTGGAATTAATAATGGTTAAAAACATACAGTGTATCTTTATAAAGTTCAAGAATGGGACCTGCTACACATTAAATTATACTTTAGGATAGTTCTTTGGTTGTTCAAAATACATATATTATCTCTCCTTATAATCATGCATTACAAGAAAATGGCCAAAGATTATTGTCCAATGAGGTTTTTGTACAAATATAGTTTGTAAAAATTTATACGTTTTACTAATTTGTAGATAATTGCCAAAAGATCAGGTTTGTTTATTTGTAATTAGTATTTATAGTAATAACAGAATATGGAATGTTTTAATATAGTGCTTGTTCATTTACAAGTTCCCATCATAGTTTTACTAGTTACCTAAAGCAAGTGTGTGTGTGTGTGTGTGTGTGTGTGTGTGTGTGTGTGTGTGTGTGCTTACTTAAGAAATTACCATAATGCAGTTACAAGCATACCAAAGAGGTATTTTGAGTTTTTGTTCATGCCAATATTAAAGTGGATTACTTATATAATGTATAATATACCAGGGCGCACTGGAAAATCGGGACTATTATGATGAACTTATACGAAGAAGAATCTTGCATAATCTATTCAGGACTAAGAATTACTGCAAGGAGAAGAGTAATTAGAGGTTTACCATGTTTTTAAGTAATAAGGCACTTCTAGGACAATTTTGAAAGTTCAAGTGGTTCTAAACTTCTAACTTCTCGTATCTTAACGTAAAGAAAAGTTCATCTTGTATGTCAAAACTTTTAATAACCCATCTAACAGATGTCTCTGTAGGCCAGATATATTTTATGTTAACAGTTAAGTTGTTTATTTTTATATATGAAGCAAATAACAAAACTAATAACGTTACTATGAATATTATTTTGTAACTTATTGATAGAAGAGAGGTAAAATTATATTGGTTATATTGAGACTTGAAGTTATAAACTGAAATAAATCTTACGCAGAAAAATGTAAGAATATGTTTCTAATACAAATAATAATAATAAAGGATGTAAACTATTATGACGTAAATATTATAAAAATGCTACTGATAAGTGTTACTTTGGCAAAGTCATAATCACAGTTAAATGTAATTTGCAGTGGTAAAAATAGTTATAGTAAACACAAAACAATTAACAAATATCAATTTTGAATTTAATATTTCTTGTAGTATTGATAAATTGTAATTAACGCAAATATGTTGAACAATGAGTTGACGTTTGCTGAAATGGTGCCTCGTTCAATGACTGCTATGTATGCAGTACACATTTATTATTATTAACCCTCAGTCATAAAATGATACTGACAGTGTCGCCCCTGAAGAAATCAAAGCGGCTCGAGAAATTCCGTCTCTAAAAGATAAACACACTATACCACAACATGCCTCAATCATCCAGTTCGTGAAGTTTCAAATCTGCTTTCAGTAACACTCAGTAAAAAAGTGATACCGACAGTGGCGCCCCTGGAGAAATCAACGCGGCCCAGGATAAGTTCAACGGTCTGTGACAGATAAACACACTATACCATAACCTGCCTCAATCATCCAATTCGTGAGGTTTCAAATCTGCTTTCAGTAACACTCAGTAAAAAAGTGATACCGACAGTGGCGCCCCTGGAGAAATCAACGCGGCCCAGGATAAGTTCAACGGTCTGTGACAGATAAACACACTATACCATAACCTGCCTCAATCATCCAATTCGTGAGGTTTCAAATCTGCTTTCAGTAACACTCAGTAAAAAAGTGATACCGACAGTGGCGCCCCTGGAGAAATCAACGCGGCCCAGGATAAGTTCAACGGTCTGTGACAGATAAACACACTATACCATAACCTGCCTCAATCATCCAGTTCGTGAAATTTCAAATCTGCTTTCAGTAACACTCAGTAAAAAAGTGATACCGACAGTGGCGCCCCTGGAGAAATCAACGCGGCCCAGGATAAGTTCAACGGTCTGTGACAGATAAACACACTATACCATAACCAGCTTCAATCATCCAATTCATGAGGTTTGACATCTGTTATCAGTAACACTCAGTGATAAAGTGATACCGACAGGGGCACCCCTGGAGAAATTAACGCGGCCCAGGATAAGTTCAACGGTCTGTGACAGATAAACACACTATACCATAACCAGCTTCAATCATCCAATTCATGAGGTTTGACATCTGTTATCAGTAACACTCAGTGATAAAGTGATACCGACAGGGGCACCCCTGGAGAAATTAACGCGGCCCAGGATAAGTTCAACGGTCTGTGACAGATAAACACACTATACCATAACCAGCTTCAATCATCCAATTCATGAGGTTTGACATCTGTTATCAGTAACACTCAGTGATAAAGTGATACCGACAGGCCCTGGAGAAATTAACGCGGCCCAGGATAAGTTCAACGGTCTGTGACAGATAAACACACTATACCATAACCAGCTTCAATCATCCAATTCATGAGGTTTGACATCTGTTATCAGTAACACTCAGTGATAAAGTGATACCGACAGGCCCTGGAGAAATTAACGCGGCCCAGGATAAGTTCAACGGTCTGTGACAGATAAACACACTATACCATAACCAGCTTCAATCATCCAATTCATGAGGTTTGACATCTGTTATCAGTAACACTCAGTGATAAAGTGATACCGACAGGCCCTGGAGAAATTAACGCGGCCCAGGATAAGTTCAACGGTCTGTGACAGATAAACACACTATACCATAACCAGCTTCAATCATCCAATTCATGAGGTTTGACATCTGTTATCAGTAACACTCAGTGATAAAGTGATACCGACAGGCCCTGGAGAAATTAACGCGGCCCAGGATAAGTTCAACGGTCTGTGACAGATAAACACACTATACCATAACCAGCCTCAATCATCCAATTCATGAGGTTTGACATCTGTTATCAGTAACACTCAGTGATAAAGTGATACCGACAGGGGCACCCCTGGAGAAATTAACGCGGCCCAGGATAAGTTCAACGGTCTGTGACAGATAAACACACTATACCATAACCTGCCTCAATCATCCAATTCATGAGGTTTGACATCTGTTATCAGTAACACTCAGTGATAAAGTGATACCGACAGGGGCACCCCTGGAGAAATCAACGCGGCCCAGGATAAGTTCAACGGTCTGTGACAGATAAACACACTATACCATAACCTGCCTCAATCATCCAATTCATGAGGTTTGACATCTGTTATGAGTAACACTCAGTGATAAAGTGATACCGACAGGGGCACCCCTGGAGAAATCAACGCGGCCCAGGATAAGTTCAACGGTCTGTGACAGATAAACACACTATACCATAACCTGCCTCAATCATCCAATTCATGAGGTTTGACATCTGTTATCAGTAACACTCAGTGATAAAGTGATATTGACAGGGGCACCCCTGGAGAAATTAACGCGGCCCAGGATAAGTTCAACGGTCTGTGACAGATAAACACACTATACCATAACCTGCCTCAATCATCCAATTCATGAGGTTTGACATCTGTTATGAGTAACACTCAGTGATAAAGTGATACCGACAGAGGCACCCCTGGAGAAATTAACGCGGCCCGGTATACGTCCTCGGTCTCTGACATATAAACACACTATACCACCACCTGCTTGTTAATACTGTTAATAAGCAATTGTATTACAGTGTATATGACAAAATTGATATTTAGGGGTTGGTCCTTATATGCATATATAACACAATAGAATTCATTTATTCACCAGTCATACATATGTTCGGCCCACTATTTAATAACCTTTCAGCAATCTAAGCACTCTACTAGTACCACAAATGCTCAAATCCATAGCAACGATATAAAATTGGCTACTTATGTACACATATATTTTTCTGTCACTGTAAAAATAATTCTATAGTTAGCCTCGTTAAGTTACAACTTGTCAGAGGAGTTCACTTATACTAGTTTTTGTGATATACTAGAGAAAAATAAATAAAATTATTATGTAACATAAGTGCTAGAAAAGTACAATGTATGGTTTCTACTAGTGGCAAAGGTGGCCAAACTTCTTCCTCCCACCGGTCTCTTACACCACAAAACTATCAACTCTTGAGAAGCTATTAAAAACAATTAATAATAAGTGCAAACAACGTGATGCGTTTCTTATCTCATTATCTCAGACTTATAGTAGAACTTTTCCAAAAAGTGAAATTTTGAACAGATTGATCCTCTGACAACTCCATCGTTTGACACAAGTTTTAGTGTTAATGCAAGTTACAAATTTTTACATATTCCTGAATCATCTCAATAATTAATTACTATAAATATGAACCCGTATCACTCTCTATCCTGAGTGCCCAGCCCCGCAGTAATACTGTCGCTGATTTAGAATTCGGTCAGTCTACAATACTGAGACATTATTTAAGTGCATGGGCTACTACTTTTGGTGTACGAGCATTCAAGAAGGTGAGACTATCCTAGGGGATTCAAACGGATTCTGGTATATTAAACTATGTTATGTGTATCAATCATATTATTATTGAACAAGTTGACAACTGTTCACCATGCCTTGTTACTCAAAAAATCTCTGCACTTGGTTTCAATAACACTTAAATTCGTTGGCTTTCGAGTTACCTTTCCGAGCGCAAGATTGCAGTGAAGTTTACTGGCTCAATATCCTTTGAGTTTTTCTCACTTTATGGTGTACCCCAGGGCTCTATCATTGGACCTTATCTTTTCGCACTCTTCATAAACGATCTTCCTCTGAATATGAACAGTGACTGCCTAATGTTTGCGGATGATGTCAAGTTATTCTCACAAATTACTCATGTTGCGGACTGGGAATCACTTCAAAATAGTCTTTATAGGGTATATAAATGGTGCTTAACAAACAAAATGTCACTAAACTGATCACCCTTAATAGCAACATCAAAAAGCTTACAATAATAGTATAATAAGAGGCCATCACTACATTAATCGATACTTTAGATATTTTAAGTCGATAATTTGATACTGTAAGATTTATTTGTTGTGCTGTCCGCTCGAGAGTTCACACAGGGTACACTAACCATAGATTTGGTTTATCTGAGCACCCTGAAATTGTAACATCAATAAAGCTTACAATTACAGTATAATAAAAGGCCACCACTACATTATTCGATACTTTAGATATTTGTAGTCGATAATTTGAAACCGTGAGATTCAATTGTTCCGCTGTCCGCTTGAGAGTTCTAACAGGTTATACTAACCATTGATTTGGTTTACTGCGCACCCTTATATAACAACATTGATAAAGCTTACAATTACAGTATAATAAAGGCCACCACTTTATTATTTAGTACTTTAGTTATTTGTAGTCGATAATATGATACCGTGAGATTCAATTGTTGTGCTGCCGCTTGATAGTTCAAATAGGGTATACTAAACATAGATCTGGTTTACTGAGCACCCTTATGTAGCAACATCAATAAAGCTTACAATTACAGTATAATAAGAGGCCACTACTACATTATTCGATACTTTAGATATTTGTAGTCGATATTTTGATACCGTGAGATTTAATTGTTGTGCTGTCCGATTGATAGTTCAAATAGGGTATACTAAACATAGATCTGGTTTACTGAGCACCCTTAAGTAGCAACATCAATAAAGCTTACAGTATAATAACAGGCCACAACTACATTAATCGATACTTTAGATATTTCTATTCGATAATTTGATACCGTGAGATTTAATTGTTCTACTGTCTGCTTGAGTGATCACCCAGGATACACTACCTATAGATTTGGTTTACTGAGCCTCCTTAAATAGCAACATCAATAAAGCTTACAATTACAGTATAATAAGAGGCCACAACTACATTATTCGATACTTTAGATATTTTGTAGTCGATAATTTGATACCGTGAGATCTAATTGTTCTGCTGTCCGCTCGAGAGTTTACACAGGGTACACTAACCATAGATTTGGTTTATCTGAGCACCCTGAAATTGTAACATCAATAAAGCTTACAATTACAATATAATAAGAGGCTACCACTACATTATTCGATACTTTAGATATTTTTAGTCGATAATTTGATACCGTGAGATCTAATTGTTCTGCTGTCCGCTCGAGAGTTTACACAGGGTACACTAACCATAGATTTGGTTTATCTGAGCACTCTGAAATTGTAACATCAATAAAGCTTACAATTACAATATAATAAGAGGCTACCACTACATTATTCGATACTTTAGATATTTTTAGTCGATAATTTGATATCGTGAGATTCAATTGTTCTGCTGTCCGCTCGAGAGTTCACACAGGGTACACTAACCATAGATTTGGTTTATCTGAGCACCCTGAAATTGTAACATCAATAAAGCTTACAATTACAATATAATAAGAGGCTACCACTACATTATTCGATACTTTAGATATTTTTAGTCGATAATTTGATACCGTGAGATTTAATTGTTCTGCTGTCCGCTCGAGAGTTTACACAGGATACACTAACCATAGATTTGGTTTATCTGAGCACACTGAAAATTGTAACATCAATAAAGCTTACAATTACAATATGATAAGAGGCTACCACTACATTATTCGATACTTTAGATATTTTTAGTCGATAATTTGATACCGTGAGATTCTATTGTTGTGCTTTCCGCTTGAGAGTTCTAACAGGTTATACTAAACATTGATTTGGTTTACTGAGCACTCTTAAATAACAACATTAATAAAGCTTACAATTACGATATAATAAGAGGCCACCACTACATTATTCGATACTTTAGATATTTGTAGTTGAAAATTTGATACCGTGAGATTTAATTGTTGTGCTGTCCGCTTGAGAGTTTACACAGGGTACACTAACCATAGATTTGGTTTACTAAGCATCCTTAAATAGCATCACCAATAAAGCTTACTATTACAGTTTAATAAGAGGCCACCATCACAGAAATTGATATTTTAGGTACAGTATTTCTAACCAATAATAGATACTCTGAATTCAATGATGTGTCGGCCGTCCACTACACCACAGACCAACTTACTCAAAATTTAACTATAACTTACAGCAACTTAATAATTGTAATAAACCTAATTCTGCATCTAGTAGCAACCAAACAACCCATCTTACAACCATCGTCACAATCACTGACTAACAAATATTAGGAGGACTAATGAACGAGTTATATAAAAAATTATCTACAATTAAGAAATTTAAACATACCAACAAGCCTTTATTAACAATATGGATGACAGTGGCATACAATCTACAAATAGTGATTGTTTAACACAAACAGCTTTCTGAATAACAGTATTTCAAATGTTAGGTTATTTCATCAAATATAAGAGGTATAGCAAACAAAGTGGGGGAACTTGAGGCTGTGTTGTATGACGAAAGGGTGGAATTAGTCTGTCTAAGTTAGCACTGAATGACAATTGATCAGGCAGCTTATTTTTCAGTCAGTGGCAACCAACTTGTATCATCCTTCTGTAGGCAGGATCTTATCCGTGGCGATACTACTATTCTTACAAAGGAAACGGTCCCTGGTTTGTGAAACCTCGAGGTGACCTAGTACAGCACGGTCAGTGGCAAACATCTTGTATCATACTTCTGTAGGCAGGATCTTATCTGTGGTGGTACTACTTCCTACAAAGGAAAACGTTCCCTGGCTTGTGAAACTTCAAGATGACCTAGGACAGCACGGTCTGGAACTTCATTTTGAGGTGGCGGTGGTCTCTGTGCCGGAACTGCGAACCACGATTATATGTCTATATAGATCCCTGGACGGATAACTGGATATCTTCCTGGACAAGCTTTCTTATATGTTATCTAAACTTTCGACAGAAAGGAACAGAATTCTTCTATCAGTAGATTTCAAAATTAATATTATTGAATCGTCCCGGGACACTTTTTTATTCCTGGAACTTTTAAATAGTTTTGATCTTATCCCTAGGATACATGAAATTACGAGGAAATCTGAAAAAGGAGTGTCCTGTTTGACTAATATTTTAACCAAGAAAACAGGATTTTTCCGGACATTTGCCTACGTTCAGTGAAACAAGAAATCAGTAACTCTACGTTTCGAGATCTGCATTCTGATCTCTTCTACTGGTAAATAATTAACCTAATTCATATTGCAAACTAGGTTAAAATAAACAAATCATACCAAAGCGTTGTGGCACGCCTAAGTCAGGAATCACAACCACCATGTAATTTGTCAACTTCAATAACTCTAAAAACATGCACCCGCATGGGTTTATTACAAATATCTGATCCGTTTGACACATTTTAGTTTAGTTTTAGTCTTTTTAGTTATTTTTTAGAATGGCAACCCAAGCGGCCTAATCTCGACTGATGGTTGACTGAGTGTTTGGTCTGCCAATTTAATGTATGTTGCCTCAATTAATTTCCTTTTGCAGAAATATGGTTCCCGATGTATTATGTTGGTTGCTTCATCCCAATACACACGATGGTCTTCGGACTAACAATGGTGTGCAATTTTTTACTTTTCTGTGAGACCCTTTCTTGTGTTTTCTTTGTGCTCTTTTTTCCTTAAGTGTAGTGGTCTTTTTGTCTCGCCTGTGTATTCTTTATTGTAACTACACTTTATACTGTAAACACAGTGTTTTGGAATTCTGTGTGCAATTTGTTAGTTTTGTTTTCACGAGACTTTGTCTAAGGGTATTCTTTGTTTTAAAACGGTTCTAATGTTGTACTTTCTACCTACGCTTCCAATTGTTTCCGATAATCCCGGAACATAAGGGATTGACATGAACGCAAATTTATTACAATTCTGTTTTTCTGACTCAGGAATGATTCTTTTGGTTCGTTTTCACTTATTTATTACTAATTGAGAATATCTATTGCTTCTGAGATCCGATTCAATTTTCTTAAATTCTCTTTCTATCTTTATCTGATCACAAACTCTTTGCCCTATCAAACAACAAGTAGGCTACTCCTTTCACTGATTTTTGATGGTTGGATTAATAATTTAAATATTTTCCTGTGTGTGTTTTCTTTCGAAACACAGTTTCTTAAGGACATCCCTATCTCCTAATACACGCACATATAAAAATCGAATCTTGTTTTGGACTTCCTCTTCCATTGTGAGACGGATGGAAGGAGAAATTATATTCATGTGATTCAAAAACTTATTTAATTCAATGTCTCCATGCGAAAAAATAACAACCAGGTCTTCGGTTTGAACTGAGCTTAAGCCAATGCTTTTCGCTCAAATTCCTCTATAAAGATCTTGGCAAAAACTTGACTTCTTTACGAACTTGACTTCCCCATATACATGGGGGATTTTGGAATGACGAGTAGTTAATTTAGATCTAAATTTATCTTAAACAAATCTTTGTGTTTTCTTAAGGTGTTTGCTACTTTGCGTTCAAATAAATCAGTTGGGTCTTTATTTAAAACTGTATATGTGCCAGCATTTAAAGTTTCCGCAATCTTTTTTATACGCTACTGAGTCAAGTACAACAGTAACTTTGACTTTATTGGCTGGTAAGATTTTGACCGAGTAGTCTTTCCCAAGGATCGTCGTGGCCTTTCTCTCCTCTATTGTCAAATTGGGTTTTGTAGGAGGAATTTTCCTCATTAAAAGACTGGCCTCACAACGAAACCTGTCACCCTGTTCCTCAGAAACTGTGAAACTGCCGACTCGATTCCAGTTACGAATCCAGTGCCTTTACTGATTTTTGTGCCACGGAAGTTTATAAACCCTTGTATTAAACTGATATTTCCGATTACATTTTTATTATTTGAGTATTCACCTTACTATCTTTAAGCAAATCACATTTTTGGGGCTAAGATTTTCAACTTTTGAGGTTTTCTTTTTCTTGTCTGTTTCAGAAACTTTAGTGGTGATGGAGAGCCGGCGGCGGCTGCAGGATGCCTATATTTTGACAGTCATCGTAATCTTATCGCTGACAGTTAATCCAAACAGGCCTTGAAATCTATTTCTAATAGCAGTAACCCTGTTAAGGCAACTTGGGTCATTAATAGCTGCAAACCTAAAAAGACGTTTTCAAAAGGGGTGTGTAAACTGGAAATTGAGTGAGAGATAATTACCGAACCATTTATGGTTGCTTCATCTCTGAATAATACCTACTCCATTGTGGCCGATAGATTAACTCATTCACTACCCCCTTGCACTAAACGCTCTCAACATCTTCCCTCTGTCATTTTAAATATCTGTCAATTTTTTTAATGTAAGCTACAATGAAATCACACACGCATGTATTTAAAAAAATTGCAAATTTAACAATATTTTCAGATTTTTATGTTCTCTTCTACAGGAGTTTGTTTCTGAACTCTTTCCTATTCTCACATATCTTTTTAATGCTTCTTTAAGTGAAGGGATATTTCCATCTGATCTAAAGGTAACCAAAATTATACCTTTACCAAAGAGTCGGAATAAGTTGCATCCTGATTCCTTTAGACCAATAGCCATAATCCCAATATTTGCAAAGGTATTTGAAAAAATCATGCATCGAAGAATTTAAGATTTCCTGGAAATTATAAAAATTCTAGCCCAAAGTCAATATGGCTTTAAACGTGCATCAAACACCAAACTTGCCATAGCTAACTCTATAAAAAGAATTATAATCATCTATTGATTCTAGACAGCACACCCTTGGTCTTTTTTGTGACCTCAGCAGGGCATTTGATGTTGTAGATCATCTTATACTTCTTGATAAACTTGAAAGATATGGATTTCGAGGATTGGAATCCAGTGGTTTAAAACTTACTTAATAGGGCGCTGTCAATGTGTTGAAACCCGCAATAATTCCCAGCAGTATTGTTCGGATTTTTCTATTCTCAAGACAGGAGCGCCTCAGGGATCTATCCTTGGACCTCTAATTTTCCTCATATACGTTAATGATCTTCCAAAACACATTGAAAGTCATTTCAACAGAACCATAAAACATTCTGTCACTCTTTTCGCGAATGACGCTAGCGTTATTCTAAATAATTCTCAGTTTAGTACAATGTCAGAACATTATACAGCAATATCATTTCTGATTTATGACTGGTTCTGCACCAATGACTTATTCTTGAACTTTTCTAAAACAAACGTTGTAGAATTTTTTCCCAAACCTCCTAAAATGTTCCTAATATTTACAAATTCGGTGGCAATCCAATAAGTATCAGTTATCAATGCAGCTAAATTCAGTTACAGCCCTGAGGTGCCTTTCTACATTTGCCTCAGAGCAAGTTCTTAAACTGGGTTAATTAGGCTTATTTGAGTCAAAGCTGAGGTACGGAATAATATTTTGGGGATTATCTAGTGTCATCAACTTTAATAGAGTATTCACTCTTCAAAAGAGAGCGTTGAGGGTAGTCTGGGGAATGAGATCAGATTAGAGCGTTTCCGATCTAGTGGGATCCTTACCTTGGCCTCTCTTTTCATTTTTCATTCCATAATGTTTGTTTACCAAAATAAAAATCATTTTCCACATTTAAATCATGATCATAACACACTGCACAGAAATTACCTGAATTCTGACTGTTTCAGAGTCAACCTTTGCAAAACCCAATTTTTTATTTTGGTCCTAAACTGTACTATTTATTTCCAAATGTAATCAAAATTCGAACAAATTTAAACAGTTACAAAAATTATTAAGACTTACTTGATCGGAAAGGCTTTCAACAGTCTCCACGAGGGTCTCGTAATACCCATGTCTTGATTAGACCGATTTTTTTTGCAGTAGGAATAACCTAAAAATGTTACAAGAATTTATTGCGTTTTACCTTTAAATTCTATGCTGTTCTGATGCTTTTTAATAATTACTTTTGATACTGATGTTTTGACTTACACAGAAAACCTTTGAGTTGTATTGTTTGAATAAATTATTCTTATTCTTATTCCTATTCTTATTCTAATGATAATAATAAAAATAGGTCTCTTTGTTCTCATCCTTAGGACTTTTGTATTTTGTTGGAGGAAACCGCATCCTATGAGACAGAGCTCTGCGGTGACCACTCGTATACACTATAATTTTCACATTTCTAATCTTTTCCTCATTAAGTATGGACTGAGACAGGGTTAACATCAGAGGTTTCCCAATGTAATAGTTGTATAATTTGTATTTGTAAACTTGTTCTTGTTATAGTCAAAATATTTTAGGAGTAAGCTAAGTTTCTAATAATTATCAGGTATTAGCGGTAGTGTATAACCAGTTATTGGCATATTTACCAACAATATATTAGTAAATAATAATTCAAGAGCTGTCTTTTGTACCTTTTTTGGTTTATTTAAGTGGCACTCTGCTGCTGTTCCGTACATGATTATACGGTATCTTATTCAATTACATAATTTATATATTATTAATTTATTCTGGAAACTGAAAACATTGTTTTATCTGTAGAAAGCTGCAATGCAGGGATTAATTTTTCTAATAATTTTTCTATGTGGTCCTTCCATGTAAGGACGTTATCTCCAACAATTCCCAGATATGCACAAGTTTCTACAAGTTTAATTTTAGGAAATTTACAATGTGTATTGAGATTACTAAGGCGATGCAAACATAGACATAAGTGGTATATTATAATTGTGGTATACATTTATTTAAACGTATATTTTTTTAAGACAGTCTTGTTTGGATAAAATATGAGTTCCATATCATGCATACATTTATTAAATCTGTCACATGCTTTCTGATGCATGTCTTGAGCTGTAGTTGAGTTTTTATGAGATGCGATAACCAGTAGATCATATGCATATCCCATATTTTAACATTGTTTAAAACTCTAAATATATTATTTATATATTTAAAAGTACCGGCCCCAAGTTACTTCCCTGTGGAACACCTACATTGTAAATTTTATTTTTACTAAATGTGTGTTCTATTCTTACTCTAAATGACCTATTATTGAGGTAATATCTAAACCAGGCCAGTGGAGGGCCAACAATAATCACCCCTGCAAGTACCTTATTCAGTTTCCCATGGTCAATAATATTGAATGCCTTGCTTAATTCAATGAAGAGGGTCATGATGTAACACCCTTTATGAATATGCATACTAACGTATAACCAACAGACTTTAATAGGCTATCAATACTTTTCCTTTTTTTAAATGCGAATTGACTATCACTTAATACAGAGCATTCTACTAAGAACTTATTCAATGGATACATGGCAACATACATTTCCAATATATTTTCTAGGAATGGTCTAGGAGTAAAGCGATCGGTCTATAATTTTCACAATGTCCTCTAGGAACTTTCTTGTATATAGCTCTCACAACATACGTTTAAAGCAGTCGGGAAATACCCAGTCCTAAGCGACAAGGTTACAGCTTTTACCAATGTTGGGGGTATTATTTTAGACGCTGTTTTAATAGCTTTAAAGATGACCGAGTCAATTCCGCATCCTTTGCTTGTATATGACTTTCTTTTATAGACTCTTCAGTCACATTGTTATGTAAATACCCATGTCTACTTTTTCAATTACTACTATTTCATCTTTATTGTTGCAAGCATGGTTTAGTTGTAACACCTACATTTATACTGCCAGCAAAGTTATTGGATGTCTGGCTTGCCGAACACATCGAAGACATCATTATCTGCTCATCCATAGATCTATTTTTGAAAAGGTCCAATAATTGATTACCCTATTTCTATGTTTTCCTACTTTTACCAACTTAGTTTTCTTTATATCCCTGTTTACTCCCTTTTTAAATGAAGTGTAATTTAACTTGAGCAATATTTCCATGATTAGCCTTCCACACTCGAAACAGCCTATCGCACACTGCATTAATAGCCATTAGATTATTAGTCATTACATTTTTGTAGAAATATAGGTTTAAAACCGCTCTCTTTGATAGTGGTTTAACCGATCATTGATGCTTAGGTTTTAAAAATACTTAACTTGGAAAAATGTAATAAGTAGCAGTGATAGTAAAATATTAGTATTAATTTTGTAATTAAAAAATTAGATTTTTATTCTAATAATAAAGAGCTAAGAATGAAAAGTGGGACAGTATTTATTTAAGGATGAATATGTAAATAGATGTTTTTATAATTTTGTTGCTATATTCAAAAATACTTTTGATAAACGTTTAGAGATAATCTCCGTAATTAAACAATATTTATGGCTATATTAAAGAGTCCATGGATTAACTGAAGTATATTAAATAGACAGACAATCAGAAGAAAGATTACAAAAGAAAGCGAGACGATTTGCAATTTACTTAATTTTTTTAATGATTCTGTGATAAATTAAGTAATGACATTGATAATGTGAAAAATAATTTGTTACTCAAAACTTGTAAAAGAATGTACTGGAAATTAAGAACAACAGTGGAAAACTATTAGTAATCTAACGGGAGTCTCAAACAGCTTTGACCTTAAAAAATCACTTTAGGCAACGGTTTAATAACTGTTGATGACCCACAAGTGGTCACAGAGGAGATAAACTCTTATCTTATATTAGTACAATCAAGGACAGATAACAACGGAGCCAGTTGTTAGGCAAACTGACTCGAGAAACTTATTTTTACTGAGGCAACCATGATATAATCTAAGGTTTTAACACCTACATCTGATTAAGAAATATTAAAATGTATAAACAAATCTTTAAAATACAAAATCCATGGGTTATGATAATATTTTTGTTAAAAGTAAAAAACATCAGTACATAAATGACATCTATCATATATTACAATAATAAATTTCAGAAGTGGAATCTTATCTGAAGAATTGAAAAAAGTATAGTTATACCTACATTAAAGAAACAAGAGTCAATTATATTAAATAATATAAGAACTATTAGTCTACTTTAAATTTTCTCAAGAAAATTCGAAAAATGCAGGAAAGTTAACAAATACATGTTTTGAACAAAAAGAATTATCAATACATGCATCAGTATGGTTTCGCAAAGGAAAATTCCACAGAAAATGCATTATTAGATTTTGTTATTAATGTATACGATAGTTTAAAAAAAATTATACATTAACGGGTCTTAATGATTTTAAAAAGCCATTTGAATTGGTTAATCTTGAAGTTCTTTTATTAAAAATTTAAATGATAGGTATAAGGCCTAATTTTAGAATAGTTTCTTTTTTGATAGGTCGCGTGCAATATGTTAGAGTGGGTTCTTGCTTATGCTCTCCGCAGATTATTAAATCAGCCATAACACAAAGGTCGTTATTTTTAGCAAATTGATTTATTATTTTTATAAATGATTTACAAAACAACAGTTTCATGGTAGAATTTGTTTTTTTGCCGATGATATTGCTTTTCTGTAATTTTCTTAGTATGACAATAATAGTTTTGTAAATATTGAAACTGATTTAAATATACAACGAAATTGGTGTGAAAAATAGTATGGCTATTATCTTTGATCTTAAGGGGGGTCACTTTTCTCATGTCTCACACATGTTAACTTATGTACCTTTTTCTAAGAAACTATAAAAGAAATTTGAATAACTTTTTTAAATTTTAATATTGGCTCTTTAACTATAACTTTAAAATAAAAAAATACAATTCTAACTTAATATTTGAATTCATTAGACATTTTGTAAAACATTGCCTTTTTTTGTTTAAAAATTGTTAAATAGTCTTTTTAAAAAACACATTAATTATCTTTTTACTCATTCTTTTTTCATTCTATATAACACTTTCACCTGAACATTATGAAACAAGAGTGCAAAGATAGCTTTACCTGTTCCTGAGAAAAAGGTGCATAGGTATGTGTCGAAAAGCTGAACTTTAGAAAACAGCAAATAAAGGAAAGAACACATTTGAATAGAAAAGCTTAAGAGATTTTAATGTTTTTACCTCCTAATGCATGCAGGGAGCATATGAAGGGTTGTCCCCTTCCCCTTCTTCATACTCATCCTCAAGTTTTTTATTTGACTTATGTAGTGTATTTAGTGTGATAAATACTAAGTTGGTAATGTACCCATAGCAATATTTAATGTCTGCACCAGTTATGTTGGCAGTATGTATTGTCAGGCAATGTATCATACGATATAGTCTGATAAGAATAAAGAATGTTCATAGGCTGCTCTCCTGTGACGTCACATCACGCCACAACCCTAAAACCAACTGTCCAAGCTAGCTAGCCAGTAGTCCACCACCAGACACCATCATGTAAACCTCCGTGTCCCGTCCGTTCCTTTATGAGCCGTCTTAGAGCAATAGTACTCTAAAATGTAACGTCTTATTATTTATCCCGACCCATATAATTTACATTGAAGACCCGCATATCTTACAACTTATACCTGCCTTATTTTCTTATGATGCTCATCCTGACATTTTTCTGCTTTTGCGATTCGCCATCGGTTCAGCTTCCACAAAGCACTCACGAACTGCTTTCCCGGCCTCAGGTTGCATTTCTAAAACAATCTATACTTTCCAATGTTTCCATCAATGAAGTAGGCAATGGCTTCATACACTCCAAACTGCAGTGTATTTATCCTAACAAAGTTGTTTTTCGGTACAAAAGTCTAGATAACATTGTGAAGTGACTCGTTTATGTTCTGAGTTTTACCTTTGACACAATTTTTAAGCAAGACTGGGTATGAAAGAGCTTTGAACACTGGTTTTATAGAAAGAAACACTTTTTTTCGGGGAGATGGAAAATGATTATTGTGATTATAGGCAACATTTTCTTCAAACACTTATCGATACTTATAACAAGTACGCTAAAGACTTGGAAACTAGTCTAATGAATCAATGTATTTGATACACTTCTAGAAACCGTAGAAACATGACTCATATATCATTTTAAAGAGGAGATTCTGGGCTACAATTTGGAACAAAAACAGTGAATAGCAATTTTTTAATTTATTTGGAAAGTGACCCCCTTTGGGATGGAGTTTTAAAATAACTTAAAATTTTATAAAATTACTTGTATAACGAATGCTACACTGCGTTATTGCCTTGAACTAGAACATTTAAAGCGTTTTAAGTACTTGAGAATATATTTAGATAAAAAAATGTCGTAGAAACCATATTTTAAACAACAGACTTTCTTCGAAATTTCTGTAACACGTATCTTCTAAAAAATATATATCTTGGTCTAATACACTCATGGTTACAGTAAGGTATTGCTGGTGGAACGCGTGCCATTCACGATGGATAGTATAAAAACTGAAAATATTTTCTTAAGAATATTTTAAAGAAACGTAAACGTGACTCTTCGTTCCAGTTAGTTTTAAAACTTGGTAGTTTTCCTGTCCAATTTTTGTTTTCAATGTTTTATGTGTGTTTTACATCAAAAGTGGGAATAAGAGATGAATTATTCGCAGTCAGTCGAAGCAATTCAAAAAGTAATTGTTTAAGCCTAAAGTGAGAAAATACACAAATATACAATCTTTTCTTTACCTTGATTCGATTTATTTCAACAAATTACCAGTTAAATTACCAGAATGTGTTAATGTAAAAGTTTTGTCTTGAAATAAAAACTTTCCATTTAACTTTCTAAATACATACTCTTTTAAGCAGATGGTGGTTTTAAAGATAAGATAAAATAAATTGTTGCATTATTATCTTGTATTTGTAAATGTGAAATATCGTTTAGTTTTTTTAATAAGGGCACCATTCTCTGCAGTAAGCTGCTAAGTGAAAGTTTTAAATTACCAAGGACTGTGCTCCAATAACAATGCTATGAATTCTTGTATCGTTTATTTATCAGTTTATGACCCAACCACATTATTGATAGAGTGGTTGTTAAATTCAATAATATTAAATTGTTTTCTGTAATAAAATTGTAACTAATCTTTGGAATAAATAATTATTTAACTATTTAATGAAGTTAAGTGTAACATACATATTTAACGTGACGACATTGTCAATAATATGTGTTTAATAACAGTAAATGTGGCTTAAAGAAGCCTCTGTGACTAAGTTTCTAACGGTGAGTGGTTGTACGTTAATGTCCTCTGTCTAGTAGAGGATCATACTAATCCCGACTTTTATTTCTCCTTAGTTCATCAAGTAACACGTGCTGCTGCTGTGGATACCATCCAAGATCGATTTCGCTATCATTATACTGCAATAGAAGATACAATGCCACCAACGACATAATAACAGCTAATATACTGTCCTGTGCTTGGGATGTAACTCTTAAAATAAATTTTCATTGAAGAATATATGCCAAGAAGAAAAAATAATGTAATGTTTATATTTATTTAAATATCTATTTTATAAAATATTTCTTTTTTAATGTGTGCAAAGTTAAACGGTAAAATAATCTGTGTGTTTTGATTAGGCGTCCTCACACCTCGCGGGGCAAAGATAACAGCGTTAATATAGCTGTAACCACACCACTGTTGTTGTTTATGTGCTTCATAATGCAGAAGCCTCTACAATTTTGTTACCGGTGCCAAATATTACGTGCGCTTAAATATTATTGTGTTCGTGAGTGTGTTAATCAATTACCTGTATTAACAGCTGTACGGATAATATTGAAATTGTTGGGCTACTATCTTTGCCTCTAAAGATAAATATCTTTTAAAAAGCCTGTTAAGTGTAATTTAATATTCTGTGTAAACATTATAATTATACATTACAATAATATGTTTAATTAATTTTAGTACCAATTTACATTTCTTTTTTAATGTTATAGAAAGCGTAGAGTGAGCTTAACAGTAACACAACTTTATTGTACCTCTGTAATAACAAATAAGATCAGAGTTTTGGACGGATAATAAACATTACATTACATTTTTTTAATGTTATAGAAAGCGTAGAGTGAGCTTAACAGTAACACAACTTTATTGTACCTCTGTAATAACAAATAAGATCAGAGTTTTGGACGGATAATAAACATTACATTACATTTTTTTAATGTTATAGAAAGCGTAGAGTGAGCTTAACAGTAACACAACTTTATTGCACCTCTGTAATAACAAATAAGATCAGAGTTTTGGACGGATAATAACCATTACATTATATTTTTTTAATGTTATAGAAAGCGTAGAGTGAGCTTAACAGTAACACAACTTTATTGTACCTCTGTAATAACAAATAAGATCAGAGTTGTGGACGGATAATAAACATTACATTACATTTTTTTAGTGATATTGAAAGCATATAGTGAACTAACAGTAATAAAACTTTTTATTTTACCTCTGTAATCACATATAAGATCAGAAATTTGGACATATAATAAAATAGTAAGTTTTAATAAAAATATATTTTTAACAGTAATTTTTAGCAAATATCGAGTATTTCGTGCTTTTACTGCCGATTTTTGTAAGATTTTAATGACTGTTATAAGAACTTAGTTTCGTTTTGTTTGAAGAAGGCCTTTCAAACAACACAAGTATGAAACCAAGCATACCAGGCAGAATAAATTACAAAGATCAAATGTATTAAATTTTTAACAGAAATAGGCTTTTAAGATCTGCTTATGTGTATATATTATTCATCGGGTCATCAACGCAAAAATTAATTCTGTTTCACAACGACATAGAGCTCAATTATTTTTCATTACATCTTTGAGTGTTAACTGAAAAACTTAAGACTTAGAGTTTATAATTCCTTCACAATGGGCTAAAATAGTTTAATTGTTACTGAAGTCGGTTTTCATGACCTGTTGGAGACATTGTCTTTTCTCCAATACAGTTCTTTAACGGTACTTATAAAAAATTTCCGATTTGAAAGCTCCAAAACACTTCTCTTTAATATTAAATGGATCAGAAAACTGGGACAATTTTCATTGATTATCACCTTACGTAGGAGTGTTTTATAATAATTTCATTTTTAAGGAATAAGCACATGATGTATTTATATTACAGTAGGAAGTCATGGTTAACTGCTAGTTTGATAAGCATGGCCACAAAAATTGAAAAATATGCTAACTATGTAGTTAGATTTAAAACTATAACTAAAAATAAAAATCTTATTTTGTAGACTCAATACTTTTTTCTTTAAAAAATAATAGGTTTTCGTGCATTGGCGATTGTTATGTGTTGATAGCGTGTTACGAAAATGGTAATTTCCGCATTTATATTATCATTTCAAACATTCTAAGGTTATTAACAAACGTTAAAAGAGATTTTTTTTAATCTAAATATTAGTATAAGATAACAAAATAATAAAAAAGTTTTAAATCCACCCAAAATTACTCATTGTGCAAGCTACCAGTAAAGAAAACTTCGTATACTACTCTCTGAGGGCATGAGCAAACAGATCACGAAGATCCTAGAGACTGGAAGTGCCCAGCATAAGCTAAAATAAATATATTTGTAGGCTGTAATTCTTTAGATATCAGAACATTCTGTGCAGGCCGGAAGATATTTATTGTCTAGGAGGTTTTACCGACTGGAAAATTGAAGAGGACTCCGGAGGCTCAAGTTTTACAGAAGGTTTTATAATCGGAAAGAATTGCAAGAGCCGAAACCATATAGAAGGACCTCAGTTCCAAAGAACGCAACGATTAATTTCCAGAAAGAATAACTCTTGTGCAGCCAGGAGTCTTCAAATCCTGAGAGCTCCCAGAGCCTAGGCTTATACAGTTTTGGAGAATTTCTCGAGATTATTAAATGTCAATAAAATCTACACACCAAAATATATCTAATCATACAAGTGGATGAATTTAATGGTACGTAATAGTGAAGACAACAGTTTCCAAATAATAAAAAGGCACTTATTTTTTAACACAGAAAGTCTAGATACAGAAACGGAGTAAAAGTCTTGTTATATAGCAAAGCTAACCCATTCGTATTCTTACTAGTATCAAATATAACAAAATCAAGTAAATAAATAAATATACAAACAATTACAGTATCACAAGCCATGACCCGTCTCGTTTAAATGATGACATTATTAGTGAATGTTACAATTACCCTGTAGTAGTATTTATTGTAATTCTACCCTCACATGCTGAAGATCATAGTTACCCCATAACACGCAGGATACTATTTGTGCAAGGAGATTTTGAACACAAGCTGATCAACAATCCTGCTAACAGAACCGATGAAATCCTGGGCCAATGAACGTGAAGGACGAAATGGTATTATTGGCCACAACATTGCACTGGTCATAGACGGAGAGATAATCTGTATTGTCTTGCACCATGCCAATCAATCAAGACAGGCTCAATTGGCTCCTATTACTCGATGTTAAACATAACTGCAATATAAACTCATTAAATAATATGATGACCATAACGTTTATAGAACCGTTATGAAGCTGAAAAATATAAAAATAAATAGAATAATCCCATTCAAAAATTCTTGTATTACATGTATATGTTTTACACATAAAATTACAGCACTGTTAACCTTTTAAACGAATGATTTGATAAGAATTCACTTCCTGAAAGCACTCTAACAAATAACAAGTACAATGCGACAAATTACGTTCACAATTTACCTCCCACTTTCCCAATTAGACGAAGCGGCAACTTGTAACTCGCTTAATTGCGTGCCCTCTCGAATCACTTTATTAACAGGAACCCTTTCTAATAATTATTTTCTGTCGATTTCCAGTTAATTGTGAAATACAGTGTTTTGGAACACAACTTTATTGACCTAAATGTTATTACTAACACAGATTGGTTTTTGAAAAATATACACATGTTTCAACGACTGTATGGCTCATCATATAGAGTAAATGATGGACTAAACTAGCAGTTACCCGCAACTCTGAATGCAGTTTTGTACGTTCTGCACCTGTATGAGCACTTCTGGCTCGAGCAAATTATGTTTTCGCAAAAATAAACAAAGGCACTTTTGCATTCATAATATTATTTAAATGTAAATTTACAATACTAAACATTCTAAACAGGGTTTGCTATAGAGGGTCAATATTTGCTTCCAACATTCTGACAACATTTTAGTCGCCGGTTAATTATTTATATACCATGTACATGTCTTGTGAAAATAAACGGACATCAATAAAAACATTGATTATTAATTATCTGATATTTTATTCATAAATATTTTATACCCTTCATTTATGTATTACCTTTGGCATAGAAAAGAAAATTGCAGCAGATCAAATTGAAAATAAGTAAATTCCTTCGTTGCGGTTTATAAATTAAGTTCTCTGAAAATTCGTGTTATGGAATCAATCAAAATTTACATTCCAGAAAATGTTTATAATATTATGGGTGAATATAACTTTATTGTAAAATGGTTTTAATTTAAGTCAGAGGTGGGAATAAATTTATTTTACTTCACGTGTCACGAAGAAATTTTTTATGAATAGTAACTTAATCAAGCAATGGTCAAAAAGCAATCATTATACATATTAATTTAGCAATGATATAAAATGCTTAGATATTTATTTTAATGAACACATGTAACCACTAACACATTTCACAGTGTTGCATCTTCAACCAAGAGCCAGTGACATACCTTATCAGTCTATAAATAGAATTTATTTCCGTTAAAAAAAAATCTTAGAAATTACACTTAGTCCTAAAGTGACCGTTGCGCTGCTTCCTGATAGACAGGATGATCTGACTGGGTAAAGTTAGGGGTAGGCGCCGCCTTATGTAAAAATTCATCAATAAAGATTTATGGTATTAATCTCAATCAATGTAATTACCTAATATAGATGTACTTTTCTCCTAGTAACACGCATGCCGATCATAGCGATAAACTTTTTTATATTTTAGAATCCTTATCTCATTACAAAACAAATGGAAAGAAGTTATTTAAATTTTGGTAAATATGTGGAACAATAAATCGGCAATGAAATCTAAATCTTCTGAGAAAACATCTTTATATTGTAGTCTTTGCTGTGGCAAAGAATAATAATTTGCTATAAAAATTTCACTGTGTAACTTAATGGGAAATAGTAAAGCTAGAAACAGACACTGCCTTGCTAGTTCCCTGCAGAACTATCCGCTGCTGGAACACTGTCAGGTCAAGTTCTGCTTCTAGCAAATATAATTGAAAATCTCTTATACAACCTATTGAGATTTTATTGGTTGCACAAGTAAACAATAATGTTGTCTCTCTGTAGAAAACTGTTAGGGCTTTATTTTATACCTAACGTAACTTTCGTAGTCTTAAAAACATATATTGTTTCATGTGAACAATAGCAAGTACAAAATAATTTTCTTGTTTTAACTAACACACGGATATTATTTCATAGTAAACCCTGTTATATTCAATCACACTGGCTGTGGAGGATTTAGAAATGTGTTTATTTGTGATAACTGTTTATTATTTTTTTTAGTACATTATGTTTTAGGATCGATCACCGGTGTAACTTTACTGAATGCACATCTTGTAATAAAGAGACACATTTCACACGTGCACAAATATGCAACACATTTCATTAATTTTGTACTAGTACATTATGTTTTAGGATCGATCACCGGTGTAACTTTACTGAATGCACATCTTGTAATAAAGAGACACATTTCACACGTGCACAAATATGCAACACATTTCAATAATTTTGTACTAGTACATTATGTTTTAGGATCGATCACCGGTGTAACTTTACTGAATGCACAGCTTGTAATAAAGAGACACATTTCACACGTGCACAAATATGCAACACATTTCATTAATTTTGTACTAGTACATTATGTTTTAGGATCGATCACCGGTGTAACTTTACTGAATGCACATCTTGTAATAAAGAGACACATTTCACACGTGCACAAATATGCAACACATTTCATTAATTTTGTACTAGTACATTATGTTTTAGGATCGATCACCGGTGTAACTTTACTGAATGCACATCTTGTAATAAAGAGACACATTTCACACGTGCACAAATATGCAACACATTTCATTAATTTTGTACTAGTACATTATGTTTTAGGATCGATCTCCGGTGTAACTTTACTGAATGCACATCTTGTAATAAAGAGACACATTTCACACGTGCACAAATATGCAACACATTTCATTATTTTGTACTAGTACATTATGTTTTAGGATCGATCACCGGTGTAACTTTACTGAATGCACATCTTGTAATAAAGAGACACATTTCACACGTGCACAAATATGCAACACATTTCATTAATGTTGTACTAGTACATTATGTTTTAGGATCGATCTCCGGTGTAACTTTACTGAATGCACATCTTGTAATAAAGAGACACATTTCACACGTGCACAAATATGCAACACATTTCATTAATTTTGTACTAGTACATTATGTTTTAGGAT
This sequence comes from Homalodisca vitripennis, assembly GCF_021130785.1. Classification (NCBI taxonomy): domain Eukaryota; kingdom Metazoa; phylum Arthropoda; class Insecta; order Hemiptera; family Cicadellidae; genus Homalodisca; species Homalodisca vitripennis. The sequence goes on from NC_060209.1 coordinate 2,157,095, forward strand.
CGATCTCCGGTGTAACTTTACAAAATGCACATGTTGTAATAAAGAGACACATTTCACACGTGCACAAATATGCAACACATTTCAGTAATTTATTACATACCCGTTACATCTAAAACGTGTAAAACCATAAACAAACAATACATATAATATTTCACCGGTGTATATTTACTGAATGCACATGTTGTAATAAAGAGACACATTTCACACGTGCACAAATATGCAACACATCTCATTAATTTATTACGTACCCATTACATCTAAAACGTTTAAAACAATACATATAATATTTCACCGGTGTAACTTTACTGAATGCACATGTAATAAAGAGACACATTTCACACGTGCACAAAATATGCAACACATTTCATTAATTTATTACATACCCATTACATCTAAAACGTTTAAAACCATAAACAAACAATACATATAATATTTCACCGGTGTAACTTTACTGAATGCACATGTTGTAATAAAGAGACACATTTTACACGTGCACAAATATGCAACACATTTCATTCATTTATTACATACCCATTAAATCTAACACGTTTAAAACCATACATAAACAATATATATAATATTTGTTATTTATCGCTTAAAGAGAATAATCACGTATTGTCCTAATGTATAATGTGTAGTATACGAGTATTAAGTGTACTCCAGGTACTTACGCTGAATGAGAATCAGTCATAAGTGAACGAATCAGTCAAGGGATTGCTCCCTTTATATGGGAATTTCACTTAGTAAAGAAAAAGCTCCATATCTGAGTATCTATAGTGGCAAAGAAATGCTAATTTTGCTAATGAATGAGAAGTTTTATCGTAAATGAAATAAAACTCATCAGCGGTTCTCAGTGAGAGGCTTAGCTTTGATAGTGACTAAGCTTTGAAGTGAGGCGTTCATGTCTCTAACTGCTTGATTGCCTTTTTCTTGATAAAGTGCTATAAAACAGCTGTTTCATTTTGAATATTACCATCAATCTTGAGAAAAGTCAAATAAATTTCATCTCTCCATTTACATAAAATACAAATCCCTTTCTGAATACTTCTTACGTGCGTCATCTGTGACTATCGTATGTGACTGTCGTCTGTGACTATAACTCGTCATTACAGTTTTAGACGTTAAATCAGTAAAGTTAGATCTGTTGTTTGAAATACTCTAGTAATGTACTATCCGGCAACACAAAAAGAATTTACACACAGTTTATGTAAAAAATAATAATTGAACAGTATTAAAGCTGTATATGGATAACTCTGACAATTATATATATATTAAACAAAATTAAAATTTTATTCTTACACGAGATCATTAGTACAATTATTAAAATTACATTTTTAGTAAAAAAGATTTTGTCTGGTATTTTAATTTTGTATGTTCAATGACAACTTTAACATTAATTCATCAGTCAGAGTGACATGCAATGTAAAAACAGATGTTTTACTGTGAAAAAAGACATAAGTACTGTATAAATCAAAAGCAAATGGCGTGAAACCAATATTTTCTGTTATGTAAGTTATTGTTATAGATTACTGCATTGTTAACAGGTTTACGTAGTTTCTTGGCTTCGGCTGTGGATTTGTGGCAGTGGGGTAGAGGGGAACTCTCCTTCCTCGCTATTACAGTTTGTGTTAAAGTAACTTCAGTATGATCAGTAAATTATTTCTTCCCAGAAGGATAAAAACTCGTGCATATTACTGATCACATGTTTATGTATTTATATTAATGTAATTTTATAAACTGTTATATGATTTACTTAATTGAAACTGTTTTGAGTGTTATTAAGTTTTCATACAATTCATGACCTTTGAAGAAACATAATATACAAATATTTTAATAGCGCACAACAATGTCTATTGATAACTGACAACATTAAAATTAAGGTGTTTTTCTTTTGTAGTAAAACATATTCTAAAATCTGTGTTTGTTTTTAACAATGTCAAGTTCAAGCTATTTCAAGGACTAGGTGTCATTTAAAGTCACCACTTCACCATCCACTCAGATTTGTGGTCTGATGACACTTGACACGGTTTCGGCTTTCATCCCTAATTGTGATTGTATATACTGTAGTAATATAAAGAGATGCACTGCAGCTTACAAATTCCACCAGGTTTGTAATTATTGAAGTTAGCTTTCAAACAATCATGTCAGTTCATTTCTCATGTTCGTAATAAGCTGTTACACTTTTATGGATAGTTTTAATGGGTTAGTAACTCTATTAAACTGAAACATACATCTTTATACACTAAAGAAAACGTCCATAGATTTAATTCGAGATAAAGTGAGCTTATCATGAACTTTTGTTATCAAAATATTCTTCACATCTCATTCTCATTATCAAATTTATTCAACTTCTCCTATCTATAATCTATGATATATATGAAGTATTTTGTATTATTTAGTTTTAAATAAGAGTCATGTAAATCCTTATTAGTATAATATTTGTCATATTTGTTCACATATTTTCATTCCTTTTACATTAGGATACATAACTGTTGCACGTTAATAAAAAATGTAAATGTACTGGGTTTTTTATTTATTAGAATATAATTTATTTATCCATATATAAAAAGTTTTAAATTTAACCTCAGGATTAAATAAATATGTTATTTATATTAACTGCTATCGTAAAAGCCATTAATTAATATTTCATTCATTTTATAATATCATATCTGGGAATATTTTTTTCAGTTAGTATCAAAGGTGCCCTTTTATCGAGATACAAAGTTCTAGTTTTCTCAGAAATGGAATATGGTATTTTAAAATCCGGTGGGATGTTACCATAATATGATAAAACAAATCTCATAAAACTCTGTCATTAGTGCGATTACAAAAAACAAATTTTTTTAAACTAAACAAAAATTGGCAGTTTTTAAACCCGTGAAAACAATTCCACTGTCCATTTAACTATTTCAGTAACGTCTTGCTGCAAAATAATCATGTAATATATATTAAGGTATGAAATCATGTTAAGGGAAAAATGTCTTATCAAACTGAAGAGAAGGTCTAGCAGTTGAGATTACTTATTGTTTCTTCACTTCATGTAAAAAAATATGGTTTCTAAGATGGTTTCCACAAAAAATAAGCTATACGGTAAAACCGAACTCCAAAAAATTAAATAAATATTGAATAATTTCTTACTACATCCTCCTACTCTAGCTTTTACAAATTAAATAAGTTACGATTCTTTGTGAGATTTTTTGCACTGAAATAATAAAACTAATAAAAAAGCGTTGTTTCCTACAAGGATAACCATAAGTTACGATGATAACGAGCACTCGTATTTGCCAAGAACATAAATAAATGAATATAATATTCAATAACTATAGAAAAAATAAGCTTAGTATTTGTATGGATACATTGAAAATAGAACTTATTATACTAAGTGTCGGAATGTTTTATTCTTAGAATAAACAAAATATATAGCAGGAACATTTTAATTCTGAGAGCTATCTTGGCACGATCATAATTACAAAAGGAAAATGGAAATTGGTTAAACATTTCTCAATCAGGTAATTAACAAATTCTCGTCACAGAATACATGAGCACTAGTTATAAAAACCAGACTGTAATTGGACAATTCGTTAACGACTTTATGATGAGTAAACAAGCGGTAATTGGCAGAATGTTTACATATCGATTTGATTTTAATTAATGTGCAGCTAAACAGGTACGTCGACAGTTAAAAAATGCGAAAGGATCTTTGTAATGATTCTGTGTTTGGCCAGTTTTTCGTTGCCTCAAACCACGCTCAATAGAATGAGCTGTTTTCGGAAGGGATCGGCAAGACTCGGGCGTGTTCGGCGGCCGCCCGGTCAAATCAGAGGCGTCAGTACCCCGGTGAAGGCTGAGTCACCCTGTCAACCCCCAGTGTTTATTGCTGCTAATGCATTATTAATTGGGATTTTATGACATCGGCCGTGAGTGATTGGCGGGAGAGCTGAGTGCAGTGAAGTGCCCCATTGGATATAGTTGTGTGACATGTCGTTTCTTGGATTAATCCGACTTGAGTGTGGAGGTGCAAGACGTGTCAGTGACACATTGGATTATTATTAATGCAAAGGTATGTAACAGTGTCCCTATTATATTGCTAATACATTTTAACTAGCTGTCAGCTGATACGGTGTTATTGTAATATATAATGAAAGATACATGATGATTGTGCATATATAATACATGTACACAATTGTGCCCATAAAACCGATTTTACGTGATTAGTGAATTGTCGTAAATATTTCAGCACTACATACTCTTAAATGGAAAAAAACGAACTGAGGCCGATCTCCTAGTTTAACATATAATTAGAATTTATTGGAACAACAACCAAATTATTGTAATTGTGAATTATGTTACTATTTATGAAATGGTCTTAATTAATTATACAACTAATGATATTATCATAATTTTTCGTGTCGTTAAATTAATAGTTTTAACAATTACTTTTTAAAGCTGAAATCTGTTGTAATGTATAGCTATATGTACTTTGAATAATACAGTGTATACGACGTTGTAGGTAGTAATTTCTTAATTTTTTATCTGAGAACATAACAAATTAATTGTATAATGTTTTCACTAAAATAGAACATTTAACCTCAGAGGGAAATAATCCCGTTGTAATAAACCTTTAAACAACGCATTTCTTAAGAAATACATTAAATAGAGCCATTATTCTAAGTGTACGCTCTAGTGAGTTTTGCCTTATGTGATTAGCCTTACTACGTAAGAATTAGTTGTGAAATCGCCTTTTTACGACCTGACTGTCTGTAGGGGACTTACATTCAGGAATTTTGTCTCTTATCTATTCCTTTACTACACAGTTATATGCAATAATTATGTGTGACAATGAATAATATATTGCATTTTAAATTTTTTTATTGTTTATTAAAACAAATTGATCAAGACCGAGTTATCCTATAGTTATTGTAAATATTACTGTTTTATTTCTTTGACGAATATCAACAACGTTTACTGTATTTATAAAGAAATTATAATCAAGATCGATCATTTGTGTGGTGATGTAACTAAAACGGTGCTTCACATAACTAGCAAATTAGGTAACATACTCTGCACATTATTTACTTGGCTACTGTTATAAAAACAAAACATCACTTTCAACTAAAATACGTAAAATTTTGCAATGTGGTGTCTTTAACAATAACATATTCACCATTAGCTTTGAAATCACCACTTTTGCATTGTTGAAATCGTGTTTTCAGGTATTTATATAATAAGTAATGGTAAAATTAAATATTTACAACAATCCTGTAAAAACTAAATTTGTAAACATTTTATCAAAAATAATAAAATATTTTTAAAGTTTAATAACAGCTTTAAAAGAGCTCTTTGTAATACCAAAAACCTGAAAATGTAGGTACTGTTATTGAATGAACAGAATGTGTACACTAAATGTCATAAATGTGTTTAACAGCAAATTACAAATTACGATAATTGTCCATTTGAGATAAATAATGTTATTATTTCTTGTCCTAAAGTATCGGTGAATTCATTCTTCTGATGTGGTAGTTTACTGTGAACTGCGAACCACTTATGCACTGTTGAGATTTTATTATTAAATATATCAAGATGGGACCTCAATTAATATAGCAACTGGCCTTAACATTATAATCTCAAGTTTATCAACAGCTATTGATCCAGCCAAATGTAAAATGGTACGAATATGAGCTGTTCGTTAACAAATATTAACCATTAGAACTCGGAGCGTGAAAAAAAGCGTCTGAAATGTGCCCGGTTTTATCACTTCATTCGATCTATTGATATCCGACTGCTGTGAGGTAGCAGTAGTTACCTATCTTATTTATTTGTACAATCTGTTTATATTCAAATTAGAAGTGTGAAATCAGAAAGAATCATTGTAAAATGTGTTTTGTATCTGCCAGTCCGCTTTTTATGAGTTAATAAAACTTGCCGATACCATTTACGTAGTAAAATGTTTGATGTTCAGATTGGAAGAATCGTTTTTTCATTCGTGTGTTCTAAATTAATAAGAATGACCAATGTCATTCAATTCATTATTTTGCCGACTTTCGAAACCAAAGTGATCACTTCGGTGATTTTCACATCGATGTATTTGAGTCAATAAGAATTAATAATATCAACTATTATTATGAGTGATTAGTTCAATTTCAAATCGGAAACGATCTCGCAACGCAGTAGGGGATAAAATAATGTCTTGTCACCAGCTTTAAATGTTAGATTTCGTTACTTTTTTTTACTGTAAGGAATAAAAGTGTACACAAAGTCACACGTTACAATCGTACAGGATTGTATTTAGTTTGCCATCAAATTTATTTATTCAGTGCTCTTATCGTTACCATCATGTTAACCAAAAGACCGATGTAACAATATTCGCTAACGCGAATCCATCAGTCAGTTCTAATGGAGTGACCTTCACCATCATGAAACTGAGCATTGCTTATATAGAATTGAAGCTTCATGCAGAACTTTGTCTATGGGTCAGTTTGCCTACGAGATATCTGCATATTGACCTGTAACCTTTACAACTCTGAATGATTTCCCGTTCATCCAATATTTTCCGTTTATAATAATAATTTAATCAAAACATTAGAATTCAAGGAAGGCAACAGGAAGGTTGAACATTTAAGATCGTATAACCATTGTTCATCTAATTTGTTAGTTAAATGTAACGATGCAACAACAGTTCCAGTTACAGTTAGTTTTATTAAAAAATAGCGTTGTAAAATGAAGCCAACAAAAATCTGTTTTTAAACTTTAGCTGTCTATTGATCCGGCCACCTAATTACTGACCAAGAGAAATGTGGTAATAGACCGTTGTATGCATAAGTAGTTTCTTGATGTGATCGACTGAGTTTAGCGGTGTATTGATCCGGCCACCTAATTACTGACCAAGAGAAATGTGGTAATAGACCGTTGTATGCATAAGTAGTGTCTTGATGTGATCGACTGAGTTTAGCGGTGTATTGATCCGGCCACCTAATTACTGACCAAGAGAAATGTGGTAATAGACCGTTGTATGCATAAGTAGTTTCTTGATGTGATCGACTGAGTTTAGCGGTGTATTGATCCGGCCACCTAATTACTGACCTAGAGAAACGTGGTAATAGACCGTTGTATGCATAAGTAGTGTCTTGATGTGATCAACTAAGTTTAGCGGTGTATTGATCCGGCCACCTAATTACTGACCAAAAGAAATGTGGTAATAGACCGTTGTATGCATAAGTAGTTTCTTGATGTGATCGACTGAGTTTAGTGGTGTATTGATCCGTCCACCTAATTACTGACCAAGAGTAACGTGGTAATAGACCGTTGTATGCATAAGTAGTTTTTTGATGTGATCGACTGAGTTTAGCGGTGTATTGATCCGTCCACCTAATTACTGACCAAGAGTAACGTGGTAATAGACCGTTGTATGCATAAGTAGTTTCTTGATGTGATCGACTGAGTTTAGCGGTGTATTGATCCGTCCACCTAATTACTGACCAAGAGTAACGTGGTAATAGACCGTTGTATGCATAAGTAGTTTCTTGATGTGATCGACTGAGTTTAGCGGTGTATTGATCCGTCCACCTAATTACTGACCAAGAGTAACGTGGTAATAGACCGTTGTATGCATAAGTAGTTTCTTGATGTGATCGACTGAGTTTAGCGGTGTATTGATCCGGCCACCTAATTACTGACCAAGAGTAACGTGGTAATAGACCGTTGTATGCATAAGTAGTTTCTTGATGTGATCGACTGAGTTTAGCGGTGTATTGATCCGTCCACCTAATTACTGACCAAGAGTAACGTGGTAATAGACCGTTGTATGCATAAGTAGTTTCTTGATGTGATCGACTGAGTTTAGCGGTGTATTGATCCGTCCACCTAATTACTGACCAAGAGTAACGTGGTAATAGACCGTTGTATGCATAAGTAGTTTCTTGATATGATCGACTGAATTATAATGTACAGTTTGAGGTTGCCTTTACAATCTTCTATCGTTTATCCATCCTTTTATTCAGTTACAAGAAAACTGTCATCCATATAGGCCTACTGAAAAAATGCTAGAAATATGTCGTACTAGTGTTTCATATTTTGTTTATTTATGGGAAATATTGGTATAGCTTTATCAAATTAGTTTTTAAGTTTAGCCTGCGATTTTCTTTATTACCAATATAAGTATAAAAAAATTAATTAAGTACATGCTCACCGCTCACCGTTAGATATCTGATGGAAAGGAGATGAAAATTTTTTGATTCAAGTTTATCATAATCCAATTAATTCAAAATTATATTTCTGATCACATTTCCTTTTAACTGTTCATTTGCATACTTCTACGAGCAGGAGAAACGTATAGCTTTAAAAGCCAAGAATCGTTGAACCTTAAGTGTCATCTAAAAGTAAATAAGAATATATGTTGTTTAATATTACTTAGTAATTTTAATTAAAGTTTCAGTTTTTTATTTGTGCTATGAAACACCCTAGAAAAGTTTTTGCCCAAATGCGAATGACCGACATCTTGAAACGTTTATTGGTTAAGACTGGATAACAAACTCAACCAACTATTTGTAAGTATTATCTCTATACCTCGTTTATAATAAAATACGGTAGTTACCGTATGCTCTATATTCTGTAGTGTTTTACATTATTTAAAACAGTTACAACTTATAAGTTATGTTTTTGGTCTATTTTGGGAATTATTTGAGTTAAATTTTTTCTCGAGTATTAACGGTCAGCAGTCGAAAATTGTATTGTCTAAGACTGACTAACAAGCTGGTGAACAATAGCGTTGCCATCGTATTCTCTAAAGTATATTTATTATTATGTAGAATTATATGTAAACTTTCACATTATCGAGGTTTGGGCTTCTCGAGGTCATAATCATAAAAAAAATGCAAAGGTTCTCCTGGAAATACCGTTATAATGGAATTTGTGACAGGTATATTTCTACTCAATCTACCTAATATATTGTCATGGAATTATATACTTTGTTGTAGCTGTAAATTTTAGTGTAATACAAAAAAATACTTTTTTTGTAATGAAGAAAAAACAGTGCTTGTGTTTGTGGATATTTAAGTAATGTAAGGAAGCAGCAAAGCATAGTTTATATTCACCAATAGTGCTCATAAGAGAGGTTGCTGGCTATGGCGGTATTTATAAAGGATACAGTGATGGTTATGAAACATTTAAAATTACCATAAAAATATGTTATTTTAATGAATTATTACGTTAATCGATACGCTTTATATATATATATATATATATATATATATATATATATATATATATATATATATACATATACATTAACTAAATTTGTATCAATGGCAATAGACGAATTTGATTTCAATAAATATTGAAATTCAAAAAGTACTTGCTCCGCCGGGACTTGAACCCGGATCTCTCACTTGCCGGGTGAGTGCACTACCACTACTCCACCAAATCCACTGGAGGGGGACGAATAGTATCTAGCAAGTATTGAATGCACCAATGAGCATGTGTTTTCCTCAATCCCTTTTTTAATCCCTGAAGGATTACAATTCTATTATTGGAACATGTGTGCTATGACTGGGACATACTGTATATCTGTTAGGTTGAAGGACTTTTTAAACCCCTCTACGTCATATAGTACACGTATATTATGCATCCACTTACAAACACACTAATCCGAATAAATTGATGTTTGCAAATTTGATTTGATGAGCTATATGATTAGTTAATATAGCATTAGTCAACAGTTATAACCACGGTGTTTAAATCAAGAGCTGTGTCTATTAGTATCTATTACCTGACGCATAATTATGAGTTTGCACCTGATACTGAATGTACTGCTACAGTAACAAACTAACTACAATTTATTTACGTGACCAAAACTGCTGGTATGGTGGAGTAATAGATAAGAGCTATATTACACAATTGGTGATTGTACTTTTGCAAATAGACCACTATTAATATATATATATATATATATATATATATATATATATATATATATATATATATATATATATATATACAGTATAAACCATGGTTTCTAAATCAAGACCTATTATTATCCATTAATCAATGCATAATTATGAGTTTGCACATGATATTGGATATACGGGATGAGTTAATGTTCCTAAATAAAGTAGAATATATTGACGTGATCAATACCGCTTCTATATTGGAGTGATAGGTAAGAGCTAGATTACATAGTTGGAGTTTGTTCTTCCGTAAAGAGATTACTATGAATATAAAATCACTATTATTAAGTATAGACAGTTTCTACCATGGTATCCTTATCAAGATAAATTAGTATCTATTAACCGATAAATAAAATTATGAGTTTGCACCTGATGCCGGATACGACTGAGTTTATCCTCCTAAACAACTACAATATATAGTACGCCAACAGCGCTGTTATTATGGAGCAATAGGAAAGAACTAGATATCATGGTTCGTGTTTCTTATTTTGTAAAATAGATCACCGTGAATTTAAATCCTATACATATGTATAGAGAGCATATGTATGCTTAAACATAATTGCTACAGAAGAAATATGTACAAAGTTATGCTGTTTTAATAGGAAAAAGGAATATCTCAATATAGGAAACGAGCATTTAAAACTCGTCTGAAAACTGCATTGCTCTCAGAAGCTTTTTACAGTACAGACGAGTTCATGGCACATGTTTGCGTGACCACATGATTGGCTGACTGACACTGGTGCTAGAGTGGGAAATTCGAATGAATTAGCAGTAGGATGGATGGAATACATTGTATGTAAAAAAGTAACCTAGATGTCATGTATGAATCCAAAATTTTAGCTTATTTTCTTCCTTGACAATTGTTATAACGTGTACAAGTTCTAAGAAAATAAAACTATTATTGTTATTATCTCTTGTATGAACCGTCCGTATTAGCGGATACGTTCAATGGTGCGCACTGTAATTAAACAACCGACAGAGGAAATTAGGTTCAGCTAATTTTTTGTGATAGTAGCAGAATATAAAAGTGGCAAAAATCTACAGATTATTATGTAAATTTTTATGATTATTATGAATAAATTTTAAATCACTTGGTACCGTACAGGTTAGCATATCCCATGACACTGTTAATTTAGTTTTTCTTCTAAGATATGTTTACTCACAAAATAAGAAGTTAAGATAGACGACTGTTGGAAAAGGCAATATTATTCTTAATCATGCAATGATGACGTTTTCAATACGGTAGAATATTATAATAAAATTCATTTTTCGCTAATTCAATAAAACGTACCTTAGATATGTTTTATGATTATTTTAAATACAAAACTGAAATATTTTGAAAAAATGGAAACTACCAGGACAGTTTTGAGCGAATCAGAATATTGGTTGTAAGGAAACACATCTATAATTAGTAGTTCTATTCTTGGAGGAAATATAGTGGTAATACTATATGATTATTATATAATATAGGAAATGATTCATGTGACAATGTGATCATTATTTTAGTAATTAACTAAGGCGGTGTTGAGAAACTTAAGAATCTCTGAGGCGCACCGTTGTATATTGTTCATCCCTACAGTAGAAAGGTCTGTTGTATTTCTACTTTAATTTATAAAAGTGAATAAAAAAACTGACTAAAAGTACAGTATCTTTTTTATTTCATTCGCAAAATTTTTTATTAATTAAATAGTACGTTGCTATAATCAAATGAAGCTGTGATTTTAAAAACAAATAACAGAATGTTTAGCTTATTCAATTGTCTAAAGTGCGGCCACCTAGAATGTATTAGCCTTCTATGGTTCTGCAAGTGTGGCTCCAATTAACTCATTTATCATAGCCATATTCATAGCCACAAGGAAGTTTAGTGATCTAACGCCAAGTAGGATTATTGGCCAAAGTGGACTGAGAACCCTCAAGTTACTGACTTCCAAACTGATAAAACTCTATCGCTTTTATGTGCATAGATATTACACCACGACTATAAAAATCTGCCGATACTTAACAAAGTACATGTGCATTATATTGAACAGAGTTTACAGGAAATTATCTTTTAGTAATTTGCGGCAGTTTAGAGAACCTCCAAAGTTTTTTAGAAACAATTTTATTACAGCAGATAATAAAGTGATTTCCAGGATTTCCAATATTATCTACTATGTAGTAAAGCTACGACCACCAGAAGAGTGACCATTACGGATCATTGATCGGATTATTTCTAGAATAGGACACCAAACTAATGTTTGAATGTAAAATGATAAGAAACGTACAATATTGTAGGTTTTCGTAAATAAAGAAAACGTACTCTCGGCTAAAGGTATAAGTTAAGAGAGATGGTTCGTAGTAAATTATTTAGGATTGATATTTTCTCAGCACGGATGAGCAGTTAATCTAACTAAAGTTTTACTTGGAAGTGTATGAGTTCTTCATACAACTGTAACGATACAGTCAGGGAGATATAATAAATCGGAACACGACACGTAAAGGTTTGAAAAGAAATGTAAATATAATGTCTGTCAATAGTTTCTCAAATTGATAATTTAAATAGGTTTCCTCCTAACCAGCGTCTAAAATTTCTTCAAACATGGACTGACGAAATGGCGTAACGTTGAACATAGCACACATCAGGTCCAAGAACCAGTTTATGTACGGTAAATGTTTACAGCGTGTTTTTTAAGGTGCAACAAGTAAGTAACATATAATATAATTTTCGTGCAATCTCTTCAATCAAGTTAACGTGTTAATAGTTTTCGAATTGTATGCATTATATTATTAATAATTTAATACCAAACACGACTTAATTTGTGTAGGCGTTTTAGAATATTGAGCTCTTGATGAAATAAGGTTAACTAATTTCTTGCTGTATACCTTTAATTAGACTTCGCTTAGCATGTATCGAAATGGCTGAGAATACATGTATAATGTATATTTTAGCAATGCAAAACAACTGGAATTGTAATATTTCGCTGATGCTGAGTTACCTGTTTTTAAATTTTACGATACGATAACGGATCTGTATTGCTAACATTGAAAAACATATGCTGCGGCATTTTATCGTTAGCGGCGCCGAGGAAGAAAAGTGGGTCAATAAGGCTCATACTCCCTTGGGAGTTGTCCGCCCCACGGCTCGGACCGCTGTGGGGAATCGCTTTAGACCGGTCTGGTGTAAGAACCTAACTTTCATTTCTCACTATAAAAATGTAATTATATTTTTATACATGTAATTTTATTTTATTTATTCTCTTTTATGAGTCCAAAATATAGTAAAATGGTTTTTACACCCTGCAACCAATCAGTAATTAATGAGTTATATCGTTAATTTTATTTCTTGGTAAAATAATATATTCCACGGATTTCGTATTCTCACACTTCTGTTTTTAATTACATTACTTGACATAAAAACCAGAGGGTTCTATCTGAATACTTCAAAAACGTTCAGGAGACTGTTTTAATGATGCTTCCTCTTTCTACCCCATTCAAATTAAATATATATAATTATACCTGGACGAAAAATGAATATGAACTCATATTTAGCATAATATACTATATTTGCTCAAAAATTACAAAACACTTAATATACATTTTGTTTAAAAAACAGCTACACATAGAACCTTATAGCTTTTTATAGAAAAATAAAATACGCATACAGATGTTTCTTTTTCTTTTTCTATAGTTATATTAAGAAAATCGCATTTTAGTGTGTGTTCGACATCACAGAAGGCATGCACTTGTTCATGCTTTTTAAGTCATTTTTAAGGCCTAATTTGTGTTTCCATTGGTTACGGAAACCCGAGGATGACATATTGTGGCGTAATTCATTCATTGTCACGATGTCTCAACTTAAAACAAAATAAATTATTGTATAAAATTTCAGCTGAGTTACTTTAGTCAATACGACAGTTTTTTTAATCCATGCTTTTGGCCAATTTTAGAAAATAAAAATGGCTATTCCAGTTTAAGGAATTGTTTAAAGATGTTTAAAAAATTAAGTTAAGTTAAAACTCAAAGTAGTTTTTGCAATTTTTTGTTAATTGGTTTAGTAGTTATTAGACCACGAAAAAATACTTTATACTTAGCCTAGGTCTACCTGTTTTTGTCGTAAACTGTCAATGTCAAAAGAAGAAATTAGTGACTCCCCTAGTTCCTCTTCTAAATCAAAAGATGTCCCAGCATTGATATAGGCATCCCTGTCATCATCAAAGAGCCTAAAACAAAGCGCTTTAATATATTTCCTGAAACATCTCCATTGCTTTATTATATTGTTTAAAGTTACATTTTTATCTTCTGAAATATCTTTAAAGGAGCAGATAACTTTGCATTGAAAAAATTAGTCTTTTTATATTTCAAAATGTCTCATCTAAAATATATTATTAATGATTATTGATCTTATAAGATAAAATGCATTATTGAAGTAGATAATACTGCATAAAGTTTGTTTTTTCAATACGTTATTGTAGGCCCAAAGTAGGTGACATTTATTTTATCGTTACAGAAAATATATATATAAAAAAAACAACTAACGATTAAGTATCTTATTCCTCTAAGAATATTATAGTTGTTTTAATCACTTTAAAGTTCAGAATACAGACGTTTAGGATTGATTTGAAATATGTATTGAAACAAAAGAACTAGTAGTAAACTTACCTGTTTCTTACTCTAACGTTTCTCTCAGTTGATTAGGAGGTAAATATTCAGATCCACTACTGTCTTCTGAATCATATTCAAATTCTGAATACTCAATATTTCACTTCATAGTGCACTAAATAACTGTAATGGCTCATTTATGAGTAAAAAGTGTGTAAAATAACCTAAAAATACCTTGCTGTATGAATATAACAAAAGTAACAACATCAGCTGCTGGCCAACTAAGAATCAGATAGAGCCATATGGTTCTCAGTGATGCGAGCTTTTTCCACATACAACTAAATTGCCCTACCTATACATTGGCAATACATGGTAATTTAATTGGCTATTAAATTGTAATTTTAATACATGGTTTGTATTAAAATTCACTGTTAAATAATGTGCAATAGCTTGAAATTCTCTAATAAAACAAAAAATTATAATAAACTTCAGATAGAACACTCTGGTTGTCATGTCAAGATTATTAATTTATCTTTATATTTGAATAATAGGGTATACTAAGATAGTAAAGTATTGACTATCACTATTTCTATAAATTTATTTGCAATTTATATTTAAAATACTTACTTATAGAACGAACAACGGTTTTTTTAAACAATTTATTGTACTAGGTATATGTTATAATAGGGTTCCTTCCATAGAAACCCAAAACACCCATACCTTTACGAACTTTGGTTTATTCACATAGTTAGAAACGACTATCGTAAGATATTTTTAACTGTTGTGTTGTAGAGATTTACTCCTTGTTGCATAATTACCCGAACAACGAATCTCTGCCAGTGCATCTCTGCTCAGTACTTGAAGTGCATCCACATGCATAATAATTCGTAAGGATCATGTGTGAAAGGATGAAGATAAGTAGATACATGAATGTAATACTAAGAGAGAAGTATATTAATATACAAATAATTTAACGAAAAATTAATTTAAGAATAAAATACGTATAACTGAACCAAAACTGAAAAAAAAATATTTTGCTGTTTTTTCTAGTGGAGTTACCGCTAAGAAATTAAAGGGCTATCCAGAATGTAACATACGTTTTTTGAATGGTGCGACAGTGGGCGGAGCTACATCCGCCATTTTGATGTCAAAACATTCTGGTGTTTAGTCGCTGTAGTCTCGCGTGGTTTGTATTTATTTTACTTCTCTCACTGTGATTAATTAAAATAACTGCCGCAGTTGAAAATCCCACCACTTGTTAGGTGCGTTCAGTGATAATGATTTTGTTAACAAAAAAGCTTAAATCAATGAAACTCAATCGCCAACTGAAGGTTATGGAAATGGTGTACTTTGAATGGGTGTTCACATTCCTTATCACTATAGCCTGCCCTCTTCTTTTTAGCCAAAATAGACTTTTTTAATTTTAACACAGTTCTTTGAAATCTATCCAAATTATCCGGCTTTGACACATCACAGTCCAATAAATCATTAATGTTCCATCTATTGGTCAGTTCCAAGTTAGGCCTATTTCCGAACATAATTTCGTATCGTGAATTTTAAGTAGCTTCCGAGGTCGCACAATTTATCGCTAATTGAAATTCAGTTAATTTGGTGTCCCACTTAGTTTGATCCGAATTAAAGTAAATTTTTAACATCTGCTTTACAGTCCTCAACTGACGTTCACTTTTGTTTCCATGTGGTACAAATAGCGTTACAAATTGATGGTTGATTCCTCGGGCGAATAAATAGTTTTTTAGTTCGACACTTCTAAAACACTGTGCATTGTCCGACACTAGATTTTTGCAACTTTCCAATACCTTTATTATAGATTTACTTTTCGCGTCCTTTATTTCGCTTAAAAATAACATTTTTGAATGGTCGTCGAGTACAATCCGAATGTTATTATTTCCACTACTAGACCTGGTTAATGGGCCAAAAATGTCTATGTTCATTTTGTCCATGGGCCTAGCTGATACACCAGAAATCAGTTTGCCATGATAAACCTTACCGGTTTTCGCTAACGCACAAGCTTCGCACATTTTTACCTTGTCTTTTATCAGCCCTGCTAGATCCGCATGATAAAATAAATCGCATATCTTTCTGGTTGTTTTTAATATTCCATAGTGGCCCCCGATTTCCGACTCATGATAATATTTAAACACCATATCTACTAAATGTTCTTGTAGATATATCTTTGGCTTACTAGTAGGCTTACTTCTATATATTACAACTCCCTTACACAAGAAATATTTTTCAGAGTTAGTACCACCTTTTATACTATTATATATTTTTCGTATTACATTGTCCTGGGTTTGGTAAACCTTAAAGTCCGTATAAGCTAGTGGAAAATTACCTACGCTATTTACAAATACATTATTTACATTTTCTTCCTTAAATGCTACTCTTATGCTATTGTCTGTTACACTATCATTTTGTATACCGTACTGGTATTCTTCAATTTCCTCCACACTTTGCATTTTATCTCTACATTCAAATAGTCTAGATAAATAGTCTGCCACCGCATTGTCTTTTGATTTAACGTTTTAAATTTTAAATGGTAGGCTCAAAATTGTAGCTGTCCACCTACCTAACTTTCCCAGTTTCCTAAAATTACCTAGTACCCACGCTAGTGCACTATTGTCCGTTATTAGCGTATAAGGCCTTACTTCTAGGTATCTGCGAAATTTGTTTATTGCGCATACCACTGCCAGTGCTTCCTTTTGGTACACAGTCAAGTTTATTTGTTCAGATTCATTAAATTTTTTTGAATAATAAGCCACTGGTTTATTCTCACCTTCTATTTTCTGCATTAAACAACTTCCTGCCGCCTTGTCACTCGCATCCGTACATAAGATGAATGGCTTATTGTAATCTGGTATTATTAATACCGGTGGCGTACTTACACTTTCCTTTAAGCTGTTGAAGCTCTCCTGGCACTCCTGAGTCCACTCAAATTTCCTATTCTTTTTTCTTAATTCATTTAGGCATGCTGCCTTGTCTGCATAGTTTGGGATGAACTTTGCGAAATAGCTCACCGCTCCAATAAATCTATTTACGCCTTTTGCGTCCTTTGGCTCTCTCGCATCTCTAGTGGCAGAAGTTCTATCCGGGTCGACTCTTAACTGGTCCTTGGAGATTAGGTGACCTAAAAACTTGATCTCTTTACATGCAAAGCTAACCTTATTTGGGTTAACCGTAAGTCCATGTTTGGCCAGCCTCTCCACAACATCTCTGACATGTTCTATATGTTCTGGTAAACTTTTGCTAAATATTATTATGTCATCTACATAATTTAAAGCATGCTGAAACTTTACAGCTTGCAACACTTTATTTTAATAAACGGCTCATTGTTTCGCTTCCTAAGTGTAACCCATACGGTACACGCTTGAATTCGTATGATTCGAAAGGTGTAACAAAACCAGTTAAATGATTGCTTTTTTCCGTAAGTTTTAATTGATAGAACGAATTACTCAAATCTAAGTTTGAAAAATAAGTACATCCCTGTAGGTAGTGGTATGATTCATATACGTCTCCAATTGGATGTTCCACTCTCTTAAACTTACTGTTTAATTTTGAGTAATTAATTACCATTCTAGATTTATCACTTCCCGGTTTGTTTACTAAAAATGCGGGGCTAGCATAATTTGACACCCTTTGTCTAATTATATTCTGTGCCAACAGTTCATCTAAAATTTTTCTTAATTCTTGCAGCTTGGGGGGGATAGTGGATACGGCTTCAATCTTACTGGCTCGGGGTCGTTGACTTCTAGGTCAATTTCGAAGTCAATAGCTTGCCCTATTTTATGGGTAAAAACTTGAGGGAATTCGTTAATAATTTTTAAAATACCCTCCTTTGCCTTATTGCACCTTACAACAATACTCTGGTTCACATTATTTATAAGAATTGTATTATTTTGGAATAACTCGATTGTAACTTCTGGTTTAAACTTAAACCAACACATATCCTGATTTAAATCCACAACCATGCCAGTTCTTTTTATAAAATTCAAACCCAGAATTATTGGCCAAGACAAAAATTGAACCTTCCAAGAAAAACATGCTATCTTTATTTTTACAACACACTTACCCATGATCGATATTTCGATATTTCGGGTTCACTCCGCTTCCCGTGTCCAATAATACGTTATGATAATATGTACCCTTACCAACAAACACTTTTACAACGGACAGGGTTATTGCGGCTTGGGTACGTCCGGCCCTTTTTACATTCATACAGGAAGTTTTCACATTATGCTTATCCATTGCCCTCATTTGTTCTCGACCTCTTCTATAATTATAATTATTTTTAATTTCAGTGGGACGTGACCGGGGAGATTCCACTCTCGGACTACCTTCTTGGAATTCTCCCCTATTTACAAGTTTTTTGAGACCGCAGATTTTTCGAATCTAGGTATCTGTGCTCTCTGAATATTTTTAAAACAATCCCTAGCGATATGTCCCGGTTTATTACAAATGAAACATTTTATTATTGCTTTCCTTACCATCATGGGATTGTTTACATTCGAGTTTGCAGTTAGGTTTAAATTACTCTTCTGAACAAAGTCCGATTTGCAAACTTTACGTTCCTCGCACACCTTCACTTCTTCGTAGGCTACGTTCTGCTCATATATACATAAATTGTTAAGGTCGGCAAAATTTTTCTGATTTGTACAAAATACCAGTCTGGCCCTTACTTGAGGTGAGATACCTAATTTTATCAATTCCGTTAGTTCAGTCTCATAATAATCACACAATTACAATTTCGCATTTTGTTTTACGTTTAAAATATAACTGCTCAGTTTTTCGTCAGGTTTTTGTGATCTAGTTACTAAATCCCTCTTCAAGGCTTCTCTATGACCAAATGGAACAAAATAATCTAATAGTCCTTTGTGTACTTCACTAACATTACTAGCATTTACCTTAAATTGAAGCATTTTATTGTAAAGTGGACCAGTGGCATAACCTACACTCATATTTATGATCTCACTATCACTTAAGCTGGTTTCACCCTTAATTTTTAACATTATTTCGATATAACTCAACAATTCTGATACATTTAGTCCGTCTGTGGGTTTAAACATTTTTTTAAATCGCTCTAGGGGATTTGGCAATTTTGCAAAACTCTCTTCTACATGTTTCCCCTGGGGAAGACTCAATCCTAAAATATCCTTATTTCTCGTTTGAACCACGGGCTTGCTCATCTCTTCGACTTCTTCCTCCTCCAGGCTTGTATTTAAAAGACTAGTTTCAAAATTAACTATTTCCTCCTCGCTTACGTCAAGTTTTCCTAATTTTGCCTTAATTTAAATCAAGCCATCCTTAAGTTTTGAAATTAAGGTTTCAGACGCTCCTTCCCACTTATACAGCTCACATAACACATCAACTCTCACAGTGAGATGTTTGTGCCTTACACACTAGTCTCAAATACTCGCTTATCCATTTTTCCTCGGACAAGTTTCCTATCTTGACAGATAATGCCTCCAAATCAACTTTTATTTCCTTTAAAGCAATGCTAGGTTCTATACGCCTTTTCAGATTACCAGCATTGGCCCTGATATTTAATTTCAAAAGGGACCTCAACATTTTTCTAAGATTCTGGACGGTGTCGCTTTCAAAAGCATTTCCGCCCCTAAAATTTATTTTAAATATTAATTCCTTTTTGAGCAACAGATCCACATGCGCTAGCTCCATTTTCTTTTTAATATAATTTACTTAAAAATAAATCAAATATTCTAAAATTACAATACTGTTCTAAGTCCTAAGTCTTACACACTACACAAGATTATGCAGGTTTATACACAATTTTCAAATTTATACAAGTCTTATACAAGTTATACACACTTGCAGGAATCTGACAAGTTTATGCAAGTTTACAAGTTCTTTCCTGTAAGTAACCTGTGGTACAAGTTTTTATGCTCAAAAAGAAACAGCAGATTGGCGCAAATTATGTACCGTTATTATAGTACATATATTATATTACTTTGTAGCTAATACTTTATAAATCAAAACAACTTTTCTGAAATACTTGATTTATTCCGAAATAAATTTCACCCAAAAATTTAACAAAGTTTACAAACTTTAGATTTGATTTTCTTCAAAAACTTCTCACAATCGATCAAATCTAATTGAAAGTCTGTTAAAAAAAATGAATTAAAATTAGAATGAAAATAAAAATGTATACTTCTCCAGAATGGTTTAAATTAACAAAATAAACAAAAAAGTTCTCTTCTCATAATATTCAAAATCAAAATAACACAAAACTTGTTATTAACTTTACGATCAAAGTCTAATTGACAATACTTCACAAATTGAATTAATTCACAGACTCTGTAATATGGGAAACTTTAGAAATTTAATCACAACAGTATAAAAATAAAACATATTAACTAAACGCTGGTACGGGACTTACTACTTTGAAGACTATGAAGGCTGATAGGAAACTAATACGCACTAAAGAAAATTAATAACTAGATTTAAATTACACCCGATAAAAGAATTACTCTATATCCCAAGCTAGAGGATTAGAGGAAGAACTACTGCTTCTCAACTGGACGTCTGCACCCTGTCGTCAACACTCCAACACTGCTCTCCCTCTCTCAAGCCAACCGGCTCGGGAACGTATCACCGTAGACATCTCGATCAGCTGATTTACTTGTCTCGAACCAATAAACAATGTCCACGCACAGCGTCTAGTTAACAAAAGAGCCTACTTCCTACCGCGATTCAGCATAATAATTACAACTACGGTACTATGGAATAGTGAGTAAAAGCGGAGTAAGGCAGTGGTTTATTGACGTTTAAAATGGCCGTACAATATTCATGACGATAGTATTAGCGGCCGGCCTAGCCCAGTGACTGAAGATTTGATATTGAAAATCAATGACGAAGTTCGTGAAAATGTTAATTTTACAATGACTGAACTTTCGGAGCATTTCTCACAAATGTCACTAATTTACTTCATAAAATCTTTGTAGGGAAGCTTGGATACCACAAATTCTGTGTCAGGTGGGTTCCGAAATTCCTTATGGAAGAACAAAATAAGCGAAGACTTGCTGCAGTGTTAACTTTCCTCGATTAATACGACAACCATGGCAACGAACTTCTCGGTGGTATCGTTACTGATGATGAAACATGGGTGAAGAATGTCAATTGTGAAACAAAAATGCAGTCTATGGAATGGAGGCACACATATTCTTCAAACATAAAAACCAGGAAACTTTCTCCAAACTTTGTAAGCAGGACAGATTTTGGTAAGTGTTTTGTGGGATGTTAAGGGTGTAATTCTGGTTGATTTCCTTGGACGAAGATCAACAATCGGCACAGGAGGTACTGTGACACTTTGCAGAAGCTACGGCTAGCGATACAAAATAAATGTAGGGAAAAATTCAGCTTAACAATTTTGTTTTCTCCCGACAACGCAAATCCCTATACAGCTAATCAAACACGACAAGTCTCGGATGGTGTTCATCGGGTGTTCGATAATCTGCCTTATAGCCCAGATTTAGCACCAAGCGACTACCACCTCTTTCCAGTGATGAAGGCATGGCTCGTAACGCAGCGCTTTGATAGTGGCGTCCAGCTTCAAGCTGGTGTTAATCAGTGGTTAAGATTTAAGGCCTCAGATTTGTACAAAGCTGGAATCGAAAAACTTGTCACTTTAAGGTAATGTCTCAGTTTTACTGGGGATTGCGTGAAAGAATAGCCTAAGCGGGTTGCTTTTAAATTTATATAATGAAACGTTCTTATTTCAGTTAGTTAATTTTTATTTTAAAATTTTTGTTACCTTCCGGATAGTTCTCGTAGATTGTAGCTTCTTCTCTGAATGTTAATTATTGATCAAACTATATTTATTAGAGGTCACGGTCTCCAAAAACCTCAAAAGGGAACTTACATCTGAAATGTACCAATTCCTTCTTTATTCCTGATCTCGGTTATCACTAAGGTAAAGTCATATGCAACCTTTCCTTGAACGCAAATTAGTGAGAATTACATACTTTATACTCCCTAAGTCATAAATCCTTAAAACTAAATTTCTTATAATAACATATTGTTGTATAATACTTCCCCTTTAACAAATGTCTGATTCTTCTCTGTCACATGTTGTATAGTATATAGCCTTGCGTCGGTCATTGCTCCTTCTCAGCTTCTTTGCCAGTCTCATAAATTGTTGAGACATGTACTCAGTACCTAATCGTCTCAATTCCCTTGTTTCATACAAGCAATCTTCTCCAACGAGAATTTTATTTAATCACACACAGTTATAACTACTAAACATCTGGATTGGAAAATTGCATGTAATTTTTTATAATGAATTTATCTTATCTCATGACAATAATAACAATTGATAAATTCTAGTTTTACCTGGGAAAGTGATGATGGCTGGTTAATCTGACAGGTCAGACTTTGAATATACTTTAGAGGTAGCGCACGTTCGAATCCTGTCTGTAACCGTAGGCCTTTTTATCGGTACATGACCGTGGTCGACTTATCGACTCTTATCGAGACCTTATCGACTCATCCCTTTATTCTGTTTGACAAAGGTCCTCACGTATATCAGTGACCCACTAGGACAGGCAGAATAAGGCATGGTATCGGCCTTTTCTTGAAAAAATATTTACTACCTTAAAGTTCTAAATTTACATCAGCCAGAGGTCCGTAGTATTAATCTGAATCCTAGTATTGGCGCTTTTGCAGTTCAGGGGCTGTAAAGGAAACGCTGGAATACGAATTGGAACAGGCGAGGCTAAGTTTGGGGGGGGCTCGTTCGAGATCCCTAAAAAACATTTCCACAGGGTTTTCTGTTATTCATAACAGGGATGAGATGGTTGAACAGTAGTTTTCAATATTAGTTATGACTAAGCATTTATGGATATACATTAAACATAACGATATTTTATTATAAAGTAGACTATAGGGAGTTTTTTCAAGACACTGTTAATACAAGAGTACAACTCCAATATACGTTAACAAGACAAGACATCTTATTAAGAGTAGCAAGCCCTTTTATTAACCGGAATCGTGTTTATATAGTAGTCTATGTTAGATTCTAAACTATGTGAAATAATGAATAATAGATGGCATTATATTAATCTACAGGAAAAAGGTGATTTGATACTAAAATCAGTAGATATTAATTTAATTTATTCAAGTTTTGCCACTGGTATTTGTTGCAATTGAAAACAGATAATGAAACAAATAAAATATTTGTACAATATTGAAAATAATTTTTTTTTTTTTAAACACAGTTTTAGATCGTTAAGTGCTGAGTTTTAAAATAAAGTCGTCATATTATTGCTTTCAAGTTACATTTAATATCTGTAATACTATACTTGCAACTTAAAATGTGCCAATATTGAAATTTTTTAATTGAATTTACAATTGAAACCATTGTTTCATACCGATCTGTAAGACAAATCGCAAAGCATCATTGTTAATATTTAAACATGAATTCATAATACCTAGACTTTTTATGTGTACACAACTATGTAAATGTGTTCGTAGTTTTTTGTTGGAAATAATGAATTATACTAGCAAAGATTTGTTTCGATCCTAAAATACACATACTTTAAATTATATTGCCGAACACAAGGGACAACAAGCAACATAAATTTAAAAGTTCTGCTTTAATGATTGATAGGATCCGATGATCGAGGTCAAATCCAATTAGGTCTACATCTAACCAACAGACTGTATTTGTATTATAGTTTAGTTTACAAGTGATAAGGATGAGCAGATATATCAGTCAATGGTACCATTAAATGTACAAAATGGTGCCAGTAATTGGGATAGCAATACAGTATCTATATAAATTTATAAGGTAACAAAAAGTGTAAACATGAGGCTATCCTTGTCTTGCCCACTTTGACTTTTAGAAAATGGTTCAGAGTCGGCAGTTCTGAGACGATGCTCGGTACCCCTCCTAATTGTAGCTATAACATGGAGTCTCATCAAGAGGTGGTCCATATTTCTTACCCTTATCCATCCTGTTTATATTATGACTCTGACGGACTTCCAAAATAACTCACAGGTTTGAATATTCTAGAGGTTAAAATTATTATTTATAGTTCCAGTAATACCGTTCGTATTCTAGCAGTTACATACCAATGCATAAAGAATAAAAATGCAACAACTCTATTTTTGCACAAAATATTGGTCCTCTGGGTCATGTCGCTGATCTTGTAAACTGATTTATGCGGACATTTAATCATGCCATTACCACACCATGTACAGTGCCATACTAGCATTTAGTTGGCACAGTACAAAGTTGTACTTGTGCCAGTTATGGTCTTTAATGGTGATAATGAGTACTTCATTGTGAACAATTCATTGATTTAAGATACATTCTTATTTGTGTCTCTCAAATGTTGCCGCTCAAATAAAAAACAGCGTAATTTCAAATAAGAGGATGAGTTAGTAAATTTAATACATCTTTTATAATTAAGTTATAATATTTATTAAAATATATATTTATATCTGGTTAAGCGGGTGGTTTAGTTCTTTAATCAAGGATAGTACAGTCACAAATGAACATTTTCTAAACAAGTTGTGGCAGTGTTCTAGCCAAATGGGTACAGTGGTTATCAGAAGACAACCGAGACAAGAAGCGTAAAGCGTGGCTATTTCTTGGATAGGTGACTGATAAGCGATCCTCTTATAGCAAGGTAGCTTCGAAGCTATATTTAGGCCTTAGATTTAAATGTAGAATAAAGTGTAGGCATTATTTTATCATAACTTAGAAGTTCATAAAACAAATTCATTTCAGTCTGTCCGCGCGATATCGCTAAAACCAAATGATTTACAGATTTTAAATGTTGTCTTTCTCAATGATCATTGCCGAGATCTTTGATAGTACATATCATTTCAGTCTATCCGCGCGATATCGCTAAAACCAAATGATTTACAGATTTTAAATGTTGTCTTTCTCAATGATCATTGCCGAGATTTTTGATAGTTCATATCATTTCAGTCTATCCACGCGATATCGCTAAAACCAAATGATTTACAGATTTTAAATGTTGTCTTTCTCAATGATCATTGCCGAGATCTTTGATAGTACATATCATTTTAGTCTGTCCGCGCGATATTGCTAAAACCAAATGATTTACAGATTTTAAATGTTGTCTTTCTCAATGATCATTGCCGAGATCTTTGATAGTACATATCATTTTAGTCTGTCCGCGCGATATTGCTAAAACCAAATGATTTACAGATTTTAAATGTTGTCTTTCTTAATGATCATTGCCGAGATCTTTGATAGTACATATCATTTTAGTCTGTCCGCGCGATATTGCTAAAACCAAATGATTTACAGATTTTAAATGTTGTCTTTCTCAATGATCATTGCCGAGATCTTTGATAGTACATATCATTTTAGTCTGTCCGCGCGATATTGCTAAAACCAAATGATTTACAGATTTTAAATGTTGTCTTTCTTAATGATCATTGCCGAGATCTTTGATAGTACATATCATTTCAGTCTGTCCGCACGATATCGCTAAAACCAAATGATTTACAGATTTTAAATGTTGTCTTTCTTAATGATCATTGCCGAGATCTTTGATAGTACATATCATTTTAGTCTGTCCGCGCGATATTGCTAAAACCAAATGATTTACAGATTTTAAATGTTGTCTTTCTTAATGATCATTGCCGAGATCTTTGATAGTACATATCATTTTAGTCTGTCCGCGCGATATTGCTAAAACCAAATGATTTACAGATTTTAAATGTTGTCTTTCTTAATGATCATTGCCGGGATCTTTGATAGTACATATCATTTCAGTCTGTCCGCACGATATCGCTAAAACCAAATGATTTACAGATTTTAAATGTTGTCTTTCTCAATGATCATTGCCGAGATCTTTGATAGTACATATCATTTCAGTCTGTCTGCACGATATCGCTAAAACCAAATGATTTACAGATTTTAAATGTTGTCTTTCTTAATGATCATTGCCGAGATCTTTGATAGTACATATCATTTTAGTCTGTCCGCGCGATATCGCTAAAACCAAATGATTTACAGATTTTAAATGTTGTCTTTCTTAATGATCATTGCCGAGATCTTTGATAGTACATATCATTTCAGTCTGTCCGCGCGATTCGCTAAAACCAAATGATTTACAGATTTTAAATGTTGTCTTTCTTAATGATCATTGCCGAGATCTTTGATAGTACATATCATTTCAGTCTGTCCGCGCGATATCGCTAAAACCAAATGATTTACAGATTTTAAATGTTGTCTTTCTTAATGATCATTGCCGAGATCTTTGATAGTACATATCATTTTAGTCTGTCCGCGCGATATCGCTAAAACCAAATGATTTACAGATTTTAAATGTTGTCTTTCTTAATGATCATTGCCGAGATCTTTGATAGTACATATCATTTCAGTCTGTCCGCGCGATATTGCTAAAACCAAATGATTTACAGATTTTAAATGTTGTCTTTCTTAATGATCATTGCCGAGATCTTTGATAGTACATATCATTTTAGTCTGTCCGCGCGATATTGCTAAAACCAAATGATTTACAGATTTTAAATGTTGTCTTTCTTAATGATCATTGCCGAGATCTTTGATAGTACATATCATAACATGCGATTGTTCTGAACGTTTGGGAATATATTTACATAAGTGTTATAGTTATAGGTAACTATGTTGGCAAGAAGAAAGTAGATTAATATACTAGTAAACCTACTGAATATACTCATACCAGATTTCAACTTGTGAAATATTCGTAAAGTTTAACTACAAAATGATGGAATGAAAAATGAATATTAAAGATCGGTCGCAATATTTTATTTTAGCCCACTGGTGCGTTATAGTACCCTCCCCAGCCCACAAGGAATTTATTATTTCAACATTACTATCAGAACTAATGTAGTGAACGAAAATTCGAATGTATATTGTGGCAAGATGTCTTATGAAGTATTTCAACTATAGACGTAAAGTTTCGATAAGACTTCATTTCTCAAGACATGAATGTGTTCCATGATGCATGTCTGATAATGGCATTTGGCTGAGAGTAGTCTAATATTATTGTGTCACTTTATTTTCTGAATGTTTACCTGTCTGTCATGCAACGTCAGCAAAGTTTGTTACGCGTCACGTGGAGTGGCGTAATTCTAAATTGTAGTAGGTAAAAATTACAAATAAGCATAGTTTATATTTTGTAAATTAAACTAAAGTTACATGTTGTATAACTATTAATCAGTCTCAGATAGCATCATGACTTAACATACTATATTTAGACTGTTGTTTGAAGGGAAAGTGCCATTGAGACCGTGTACTAATCAAGTCTCATTTGTGTCACAGTACCGTCTCCTTTGCAAAGTAATTTCAACTTGCTATGATTAAAGTTATGTTAATTGCATACCTTGTCAAAGTGTCTCACAGAGAACTCACCTCGGTGTTTTAATTGACTATGTAATAATCTATGGGATGTTAATTAGGCTTTTCTTTAGATAGTGCAATAAACAAATAGTAAAAATGGATCAACGGAAATTATACTATGCCTAATATTCAGTTTTCAAGTATCCTAATAAAGTGACTTATTGTTCCTTAAGCATCGGGTAATTAAATATATTCAACATCTATATTAAATTAAAAAGATGATTTATCTTAATATAATATTAAATAAAAGTTACGTTTGATACGTTTGTACAACCAAACAGTAATATCAATAACCAGGAATTATCAAATATATTTGATAAGGGATTGTTAGCATACTGGTGACTGTTGTGGAAGCTATGCTGTTTAACTATTTAAAAATACATATTTTTTCAAATTTTAGTTATGTCTAAACATTGTTCTAAGTACACTGCGTTTTATGTTAACACGAATTAAGTTTTAAAAATATTAGTGGCTTATACACTGCATTACAAATACGTGCACATTGAGATAAGACAACAATTATATTGAAGAAAATATAATAACACGTGATAGTGATGTTTCAATATATTGATCTCCTCCTGATTTTATAATGACTTTTGATAAATAAATAGTTGTGTTATCATCCTTGCATTCTTATATCATTAAAATAATAATCACTGTATTATCTTTGGTAAAAATAACTACACTCCAATATGTAGTAAAATTAAATAGTAGATAGTAGACTTGTTACACTACGAATCAAGTACTTTATACCATTTTCTAAAGTTTAAACTTACGCATCAGCCCCCTTAGCTAATTTCAGCCAAAAGTGGCAACAGCCGTTTACTATCATTTAAATTTGACTTGTGTTTTCTAAATATTATCATTACTTTTCGCAATCCTAAATTCTTTCGAGAAAATGTTTCATCCTTCCTCTTAATAAACAAACAAAAACCTTACTCCGAAATTAAATAAAATTAAAAAATAAATAAACGAATTGGTTTTAGAAAACTGCACTAATAAACACATTTAGGGATTCAATTGTATTGCATATATATCCTTTAAATTTAATGGTATGAGAGAATATTATTACTGTCAAAGTATATCATCACAACTAACTGTCTAAGAAGCTTAATTTATGCAATGAATGCAAATGCACAAGCTACGAGGAATTAGAATTGCGTAAATTAAGAAAAACAGTTGTTTATTTGAATAATGTATTAGGGCTTATTTTTTTAGTACAATTTATCGCATTACAAAAGCTATGGAACCCATCAAGAGTTTGGGCCACGATATACGAGTACGATATTGCTGCAATGTCTCATGATATTTACAACACCTTACTGCATCGCTGTCAAGTGCGTTAGACTTGGGTGTACATAACCACTAGTTAGCAGTTGATTAACCACTCTATAGCCTGATGGAGAGAAATCGTACCGATGTTTATCGGTAGTCAGTATGGACTGACAGTATAGGCTATGCAAGTACGATATTGCTGCAATGTCTCGTGATATTTACAACAGCTTTATTGCACCGGTGACAAGTGCGGTAGACTTGGGTGTACTTAACCACTAGTTAGCAGTTGATTAACCACTCTATAGCCTGATGGAGAGAAATCGTACCGATGTTTATCGGTAGTCAGTATGGACTGACAGTATGGGCTATGCGAGTACGATATTGCTGCAATGTCTCATGATATTTACAACAGCTTTATTGCACCGGTGACAAGTGCGGTAGACTTGGGTGTACTTAACCACTAGTTAGCAGTTGATTAACCACTCTATAGCCTGATGGAGAGAAATCGTACCGATGTTTATCGGTAGTCAGTATGGACTGACAGTATAGGCTATGCGAGTACGATATTGCTGCAATGTCTCATGATATTTACAACAGCTTTATTGCACCGGTGACAAGTGCGGTAGACTTGGGCTGTACTTAACCACAGGTTAGCAGTTGATTAACCAAATCTATAGCCTGATGGAGAGAAATCGTACCGATGTTTATCGTTAGTCAGTATGGGACTGACAGTATGGGCTATGCAAGTACGATATTGCTGCAATGTCTCATGATATTTACAACAGCTTTATTTGCACTTCTGTCAAGTGCGTTAGACTTGGGCGTACATAACCACTAGTTAGCAGTTGATTAACAACTCTATAGCCTGATGGAGAGAAATCGTACGATGTTTATCGGTAGTCAGTATGGACTGACAGTATAGGCTATGCAAGTACGATATTGCAGCAATGTCTCATGATATTTACAACAGCTTACTGCAACCGTTGTCAAGGTGCGGTAGACTTGGGTGTACTCAACCACTGGTTAGCAGTTGATATTAACTACTCTATAGCCTGATGGAGAGAAATCGTACCGATGTTTTATCGGTAGTCAGTATGGACTGACAGTATGGGCTATCCGAGTACGATATTGCTGCAATGTCTCATGATATTTACAACAGCTTTATTGCACCGCTGTCAAGTGCGGTAGACTTGGGGTGTACTTAACCTCTGGTTAGCAGTTGATTAACCACTCTATAGCCTGATGGAGAGAAATCGTACCGATGTTTATCGGTAGTCAGTATGGACTGACAGTATGGGCTATACGAGTACGATATTGCTGCAATGTCTCATGATATTTACAACAGCTTTACTGCACCCGGTGACAAGTGGCGTTAGAACTTGGGTGTACATAACCACTAGTTAGCAGTTATAATTAACCACTCTATAGCCTGATGGAGAAAAATCGTACCGATGTTTATCGGTAGTCAGTTTATGGACTGACAGTATAGGCAATGCGAGTACGAT
The DNA here is from genome assembly GCF_021130785.1 of Homalodisca vitripennis. Taxonomy (NCBI): domain Eukaryota; kingdom Metazoa; phylum Arthropoda; class Insecta; order Hemiptera; family Cicadellidae; genus Homalodisca; species Homalodisca vitripennis. The sequence continues at coordinate 2,187,787 of NC_060209.1, forward strand.
ATTGCTGCAATGTCTCATGATATTTACAACAGCATTTATTGCACCGGTGACAAGTGCGTTAGACTTGGGTGTACATAACCTCCTAGTTAGCAGTTTAATTAACCACTCTATAGCCTGATGGAGAAAAAATCGTACCGATGTTTATCGGTAGTCAGTATGGACTGACAGTATAGGCAATGCGAGTACGATATTGCTGCAATGTCCTCATGATATTTACAACAGCATTATTGCACACGGTGACAAGTGCGTTAGACTTGGGTGTACATAACCACTAGTTAGCAGTTGATTAACCACTCTATAGCCTGATGGAGAGAAATCGTACCGATGTTTATCGGTAGTCAGTATGGACTGACAGTATGGGCTATGCGAGTACGATATTGCTGCAATGTCTCGTGATATTTACAACAGCTTCATTGCACCGGTGACAAGTGCGGTAGACTTGGGTGTAATTAACCACAGGTTAGCAGGTGAATAACAACTTTATAGCCTGATGGAGATAAATCGTACCGGTGTTAATCGGTAGTCAATATGGGCTGATTTCAACAGTACTCAAAAATTAGCTATTGGTGTGGTTAATTACGTAAATTTATACAGCTCAATAACAAATTGTAACATCCTGAAAATACTGATTTTATATTCATATTTTGCAATGATTCACAGACTGTAAGTAAATAACAAGATATTTCGCTACACGCCACCCTAACGATACTCTTAGTTTATAAAATTATTTTGTGGTCTAGTGTTTGGCAGCATCGGTCACCAATAGGTCAAGGATTAGACAGATTTATAATTTTTGCTTGTTGTTTATTTCCAGTTGTATTTGAGGATAGTTCATGTTAGTTTCTCAAGTGTATTTAAAAATTAGTTTAATATAATATAATTGTCCTAATTTTCCTATAGAACTCATCGAGTGGAGAACGAAAAACCTGCAAACTCCACCTAATATTTTATGCCATGTTTGTGGACGGTTTTCGTGAAAGAACAATATACTAGTAAAATATATGTACAGCAAGACAAAAACATCAAATAGTATAGCTGAATGTGGGATCTGTGATTAGATCACCAACCTCATGAGGCTGGCCTATCCACTTAGCCATAGAAAGGAAATACTCTTGGACTTTTTTTACTAGTGATAAAACCGATGATAAGATCAATCACGTAAGTGATCACATGTAGTAGGGAACCTTATCTTATTAGTCTAAATTAAATGATATTTTCATGACTTAGGTATATCTAAGCAGTCCCGGGTTCAAAGTTACAGGACTGGGGTTCAAAAAATACGAGCATAAATTGTTTTCGAAAATAAATAGAAAATTCTCAGTATTTTATTATCTGTATGGCAGTACATGTGTGTGTATCCATGGAAGAGCTTGCAATTTACTATAATCCCAATGACCTTAATAACCCCTATTTTTATTCTTTTTAAATAGAGTTTAAAAGCAGTTTTACTTCATATTGGAAGTGGAAAATCATCCATTTCTTTCGTCTATTCAGTTTCTATGAAATAAAATTCCGCTAATATTTCGGTAAGTTTTTAAATTAATAAAATATGACAAGTTACGATTACTAATATGTGGCTAATAAAGGTCATAGCTATCGTTGTGGGATACAAGTTATTTTCACAAAATACGGTTACTTATTGTATTGTGGCCAATAGACCAACATTTTTTAAGAGAAATTTTCCAAAAAGAACTTCTCATATTTCAGGCGAAGAATATGTTTCAAACACTCACCTGGTTGACAATAGGGAAGAGCTTTTTCCTTGATTAATTCGGCTAGGAGATGCATCAATTTTAATTAAAAGGGCTGATGACAATTTTAAGGTCTTAAATAAACAAGGAAGGGCCAAACTGAAGGAGGGAACTTTCACCGGGTGATCATGAAAAAGGAATTCCAGATTATTTATTTAAGGAAAAACTTAACCTAAAGGTACTATCTTCATGGAAAGCAATTACAAAGTGGGTTTTATAGTCAATAATAAAGAGGGAAGTGCTCAAAATGTGGTAAAAACTGTACTTACAACATTTGGGAAGATTTGGGATGCCACATATCTCTCCAGTTACACTTTTATCCCTCTCTTTTAGCACTATAAAATATTCTTAAGGAGCGTAAATATGTTCTTAATATATATATATATATATATATATATATATATATATATATATATATATATATATATATATATATATATATATATATTATATTTTAATCTTAAATTTATAGTATTTTTTAGTAAATACACAGATAAAAATGTTTATTTAATCGTAGTATCTTCAAATAGTGGTTTCAACTTAAATTACTTGTAATATAAATAAGTTCTTACTACAAAGGTGAAAGCTGTGTCGTTTAGTGGCACTAACGATAGTATAGGTTCAAGGTAATGTAGCTAACATTTTAAATCAATATTGTATAACATCTCATACAGACTCTACGCCTATTAAATGAGAATTCATTTCTTTGGAATACACATCAATTGTCTTATTTTGAATAAATATTCTGGAACATTAATTTTTATACCTGTCAAGTGCGTAGTGTAAAGTTCTTACCTGTTGATGTGTGGGAAAACTAAAACCATAACATTTCACTTGCTTCGTGTTAGCAAACCTCAGTTATTATCTGTTTTGAATATTAATTAATTCCCATTTCTAATCATTATGAGAACGGATAAGAAATAGTTAACTGCTGTGCTTAAAACTATTAGTAGAAATGTACAACACATTTGGTATGTACAATAGAATTCGTACGTAATTAAAACTGTGAGACAGTGAAATATATGTCAGCAATCATTAGTGGGAGAACATGAGGCAATAAGGGGGTCGTTTGTATCAAGGGCGATGGAGAAGGATGCCGGGGTTGACAAGACATATGTCCTACTAAGAACGGGTGAAGATTTCCAATTGCCCTCATTCATCTACAGCCGAATGTAATTTTCAAGCTCAGTGACTAATATATAAATAATTGACCTGCAGATATAGTGTGTGAGAATATAAAACTGTGTAACTATTCTTATACATTATGTAATTGCATATACAGCAACTTGAGACTTACTATATACAAAGTTAGTCTCTTTACTTAGGGTGTAAAATATCCGGAAATAACTTAATATTCTCTTTAATAAATGAAATAAAATAAATAAATTTCAATACTTTTAATACCGACATTTTTCTATTTTCCGACAGTGATTCCTAAAAAGTGCATTCTATACAGAATGGCTGCCGTTTTAAACGATAAATACCAGCATTTAATCAACAGTCGCATTTTTGTAGATACCAAACCTTGTGAATTGCTTTCTGCAACATTGTATTATAACATTAAGCACCTTTAAATTATAAAATTCAAAGATCTTTCCTATGGTTCGTCCTCTTCAAATGTAGGTGTGTGAACGCTATGATACAAAATTATTCTATACATATGAATTTTAGATTTTATCTACTATGGTGTAGATCTATAAAGGAATTTTCCGCTTCATAACCATTAAAAGTATAAAAACGCAACAACAGTTATTACACAATTCCGATCAATAGTCAGTAGTCACGGCAAATAATAAAAAATGGTTTAAGTTTTATTACACGATTTTTATTAATATTCCTGGCATCCTTCAATAACAAATATCTGTTGTGTTATTTATTAAGAACGTAATGCAGTGGCAGCGGTAGTATTATAAAAACTGCCTCGTTCCATGAAATATTATTTGTATCCTTGTACTTATACCGTTATGTAACAGATCACTGATCCTTCATTCAAATATTTAACTATTACGCACAGAATATATATTCTATTGCAATTCCTCAAGCTATATTACATTACGGATTTTCTGGCAATTTCGTAACTGACATCTGAAAGTATAGCTTATTATGTGTGACGTAAATTGGTGTGAACATGTTATATAACATCACACGAAGCTACAGATAACGAGGCTTCAAACTTAAGTTAAAACTGTAGATGTACCAATGAGGTGTGTTTTTAATGTTTTTTAGTAGCGGTACCTTTACAGAAATTTCTTGGTTTTTAAGTATTGGTGTTATGAATTATGGAAAATAATGAAACAAAATTTCCGAAGTACTGTTATCCTTTATTTCATCCTAAATGACCAGACGATAATAGATCTGTGAATAGCACTGTTTAGTATACCAGAGTTATAATGTTATTCTCTGTTTTGGGTTACTATTTTGTACAGTACACAATCGTAACCCTTTTACTGGCGACTGTAGGCACCTGGCGTATGGTTATACGTTTCAATATTATACAAACCAAGGAAATGCATATGTCGTTATAAACTCATAACTATGTTACATTGAAGTGAAAGTTTCAACGTCTGAACGGCACTATTTTTTATTTAACTGATATTTATTGTTGTAACAGTGTAAGTGTTGTTATTTAACGTCAAACTTGTGATGTTACTCGATGCAATGTTAATCCTTTCACTAAGTTTAACGGATTTTAGAGTTACACCGTTTAGTTTGTAACTAATACCAAACTCGACTAAGTTAAGTACTCGACTAAGCCGAGGTTAACTATACCGAATATTGATCAAAATATATGTCAATGGCTAGTATTAATCCTTTCACTAAGTTTAACGGATTTTAGAGTTACACCGTTTAGTTTGTAACTAATACCAAACTCGACTAAGTTAAGTACTCGACTAAGCCGAGGTTAACTATACCGAATATTGATCAAAATATATGTCAATGGCTAGTATTAATCCTTTCACTAAGTTTAACGGATTTTAGAGTTACACCGTTTAGTTTGTAACTAATACCAAACTCGACTAAGTTAAGTACTCGACTAAGCCGAGGTTAACTATACCGAATATTGATCAAAATATATGTCAATGGCTAGTATTAATCCTTTCACTAAGTTTAACGGATTTTAGAGTTACACCGTTTAGTTTGTAACTAATACCAAACTCGACTAAGTTAAGTACTCGACTAAGCCGAGGTTAACTATACCGAATATTGATCAAAATATATGTCAATGGCTAGTATTAATCCTTTCACTAAGTTTAACGGATTTTAGAGTTACACCGTTTAGTTTGTAACTAATACCAAACTCGACTAAGTTAAGTACTCGACTAAGCCGAGGTTAACTATACCGAATATTGATCAAAATATATGTCAATGGCTAGTATTAAAACTTTTATAAATGGTCACACCCATTATAACGCATTTATATACTACCTCTTTAATTCCAGATGTATTCAGCTGAATTATTCTATTGTGCAAGTAAGAGCTCTTTGTAACAGTAGCCGAGCACGCCCTCGCCGTGTTGTCTGCTGTACATTGTCTGCAGATTGAAACAATACAGCTCGACATTTGTTTGGTTTATCCGGTCCTAAACTGACTCACTGTCTCTTTTCTTTCTAAATCTGTTGTAATAGGTTTTGTGTCATGTCGATGAATATTTAAAAGAGTATAATTTTCGATTTATTATTTACAACAACCACAAGAACTACGTACCAAAATTCACTATTTTTATACAGTGATACCTAAAGCGAAATCTTACATAAATAGCGCCATTTTAAGGATAAATATTGATCTTATTTCAACAGCCGCCATTTTTTAGTCCGTAAAGCTTATGTATTGCTTACGGATCAAATTTTAACTATAAATAATTAAAAAATAATATTCATATTGACCTATATCTGTATTTAAGATTTCCATGGCCCGACCCTCCCCCCATGTAGGCGCGTAATGATTATCACATAGAAACCTTTTATTATAGCCGTTCAATACTCTGAAAATGTAATTTACTAAGGCTTAAGAAATTTTCAGGTGTTTCTAGAACTTTAAACAACACAGCCTGCTTATATAATTATTCTGTACTTGAAATTTATTACAAACGTTCACAAGACGGTAATGTTAATTTTATGAATAATTTTCCCCCTTTCACCAAATTCAATTACAATTTAATAACTATACGGTAAAACTTCAATAAAACGAAACCAAAACTTATTTAAGTAATTGAAGTAATCATGTTGTGTACACTACAGTGTCATATTTGACTGTCACGAGCAATAGGAATGATCTACACTCGAGTTCGTTTCAAGGAGCAATGAGCATATAATATCCTCATTGCATTCTTCTTGAACCTTCACTAAGTAACAATGCATTATTCTCACTATAACAGACTTCCATAATAAGACAACAAAATTTTAGAATTTGATTGCCCCTTACTTCACCGTGGTGACAACTGTGAAATAATTTACAGTAGTATAAAACCACACACCATTACGAACTTAATTTATTAAAGTTAACTTTTGAACTTTATCTGGAAATACTTAGAATCATAGTAATAATTTAATACATGATATGACTTTAATTTCAATAAAAACATATTAAATACTGCATTAATATTAGCAAGTCCAAAATATAAAGAAAGATCTGTTTTAGACCAGTAAAGGCGATGTATGTGTTCCACTGTGAACGTCCTGAGTGTATGAAATCTCATGTAGCTCTCACTAAGACTACACTGCGGAGACAAAACGTGTGATATCCACACGAGTGAGAGATGATGTAAGATACTTAAAACGTCACGATACGGAAAAATTTGCCGTAGCAGTAGAATCTAAGGACCAGTAAAGGCGATTATTCCACTGTGAACGTCTTGAGTGTACGAAATCTCGTGTAGCTCTCACTAAGACTACACTGCGGAGACAAAACGTGTGATATCCACACGAGTGAGAGATGATTTAAGATACTTAAAACGTCACGATACGGAAAAATGTGCCGTAGCAGTAGAATCTAAGGACCAGTAAAGGCGATTATTCCACTGTGAACGTCTTGAGTGTACGAAATCTCGTGTAGCTCTCACTAAGACTACACTGCGGAGACAAAACGTGTGATATCCACACGAGTGAGAGATGATGTAAGATACTTAAAAACGTCACGATACGGAAAAATGTCCCGTAGCAGTAGAATCTAAGAACCAGTAAAGGCGATTATTCACTGTGAACGTCTTGAGTGTACGAAATCTCATGTAGCTCTCACTAAGACTACACTGCGGAGACAAAACGTGTGATATTCATACGAGTGAGAGATGATGTAAGATACTTAAAACGTCACGATACGGAAAAATGTGCCGTAGCAGTAGAATCTAAGGACCAGTAAAGGCGATTATTCCACTGTGAACGTCTTGAGTGTACGAAATCTCATGTAGCTCTCACTAAGACTACACTGCGGAGACAAAACGTGTGATAATCATACGAGTGAGAGATGATGTAAGATACTTAAAACGTCACGATACGGAAAAATGTGCCGTAGCAGTAGAATCTAAGAACCAGTAAAGGCGATTATTCCACTGTGAACGTCTTGAGTGTACGAAATCTCATGTAGCTCTCACTAAGACTACACTGCGGAGACAAAACGTGTGATATCCATACGAGTGAGAGATGATGTAAGATACTTAAAACGTCACGATACTGAAAAATGTCCCGTAGAAGTAGAATCTAAGGACCAGTAAAAGGCGATTATTCCACTGTGAACGTCTTGAGTGTACGAAATCTCGTGTAGCTCTCACTAAGACTACACTGCGGAGACAAAACGTGTGATATCCACACGAGTGAGAGATGATGTAAGATACTTAAAAACGTCACGATACGGAAAAATGTCCCGTAGCAGTAGAATCTAAAGAACCCAGTAAAGGCGATTATTCCACTGTGAACGTCTTTGAGTGTACGAAATCTCATGTAGCTCTCACTAAGACTACACTGCGGAGACAAAACGTGTGATATTCATACGAACGTCACGATACGGAAAAAATGTGCCCGTAGCAGTAGAATCTAAGGACCAGTAAAGGCGATATTATCCAGTGTACGAAATCTCATAGCTCTCACTAAGACTACACTGCGACGTGGTGATAATCATACGAGTGAGAGATGATGTAAGATACTTAAAACGTCACGATACGGAAAAATGTCGTAGCAGTAAATCTAAGAACCAGTAAAGGCGATTATTCCACTGTGAACGTCTTGATACGAAATCTCATGTAGCTATCACTAAGACTACATGCGGAGACAAAACGTGTGATATTCATACGAGTGAGAGATGATGTAAGTCACGATACGGAAAAATGTGCCGTAGCAGTAGAATCTAAGGACCAGTAAAGGCGATTATTCCACCTGAACGTCTTGATGTACGAAATCTCATGTAGCTCTCACTAAGACTACACTGCGGAGACAAAACGTGTGTATAATCACGAGTGAAGAGATTAAGATACTTAAAACGTCACGATCACGGAAAAATGTGCCCGTAGCAGTAGAATCTAAGAACCAGTAAAGCGATCACTGTGAACGTCTTGAGTGTACGAAATCTCATGTAGTAAGACTCTTGATGTAAGATACTTTAAACGTCACGATACTGAAAAACGTCAGTAGAAATCTAAGAACCAGTAAAGGCGATTATTCCACTGTGAACGTCTTGGTGTACGAAATCTCATGTAGCTCTCACTAAGACTACACTGCGGAGACAAAACGTGTGATATCCACACGAGTGAGAGATGATGTAAGATACTTAAAACGTCACGATACGGAAAAAATGTCCCGTAGCAGTAGAATCTAAGAACCAGTAAAGGCGATTATTCCACTGTGAACGTCTTGAGTGTACGAAATCTCATGTAGCTCTCACTAAGACTACACTGCGGAGACAAAACGTGTGATATTCATACGAGTGAGAGATGATGTAAGATACTTAAAACGTCACGATACGGAAAAATGTGCCGTAGCAGTAGAATCTAAGGACCAGTAAAGGCGATTATTCCACTGTGAACGTCTTGAGTGTACGAAATCTCATGTAGCTCTCACTAAGACTACACTGCGGAGACAAAACGTGTGATAATAATACGAGTGAGAGATGATGTAAGATACTTAAAACGTCACGATACGGAAAAATGTGCCGTAGCAGTAGAATCTAAGAACCAGTAAAGGCGATTATTCCACTGTGAACGTCTTGAGTGTACGAAATCTCATGTAGCTCTCACTAAGACTACACTGCGGAGACAAAAACGTGTGATATCCACACGAGTGAGAGATGATGTAAGATACTTAAAACGTCACGATACGGAGAAATGTCCCGTAGCAGTAGAATCTAAGAACCAGTAAAGGCGATTATTCCACTGTGAACGTCTTGAGTGTACGAAATCTCATGTAGCTCTCACTAAGACTACACTGCGGAGACAAAACGTGTGATATTCATACGAGTGAGAGATGATGTAAGATACTTTTATCTAAAAGTTGGTAATCTATGATACAGAAGCCATGTTGACCATATTGGCCAGAGTACCGCGGTGATTTGTTAAGCTGCAGCCAAACCCGATAAAGCCCCGAGTCTTCGTTTGTCCATACGAGGGAATACTTATTATTATTAATAGTTTGGTTTAACATCTGTAGACTAAAGATGCCTATCCTCAATAATTTATAAAAAAATATTTAAGTAACTTGGGCAAGCCATGTTTTAAACAGTAAGAATTTGATGTTAAAGCCTGGTTTTTTGTCTATGTACTTTAATATATACGGGTACTTAAAATAATAATTATCATAACTTAGGAAAGAGATTTAGTACAATAAGTGGTTTATAGAATCTTAAAACTCACAAAAATTTTGAAATTTTCACTTCATCTCTTCGACATGAAATAGGGTAAAAACTGATCCTGTATTGAACTAAGCAAGTTTATTTTATTGATCTATGAAAGACGCAAACTTAATTACATCATAAGAAATATTACTAACCTAACCTAAATAATACGAGTAAATCTGAGAGTAATATGAAAAAGCTTCAAGCACAGATCTCTTAACTTCGCAAAACCTATTACGGAAAAAAATTCATAATTCATAATAATAATTCTTAAGAGTGTGATGCCAAGAAATATAATATCTTAATTGGTTTGAACATGTTGTAAAACTTTAATGTAGCGTACAACAGATTTTACTGATACTAGATTTAGTGAAAACGTACAAACTCCATACAGGTGGTATAGATTACAATTTGTCAGCCTAAAAGATAATATGGCTACTCCTTTGCACGGTATTGATATCACTATTAAATTTATTTTATAATCTATTATTGTAATCAGTTTAAAATGTATTTAATTATTTAAGGTTAAGCGCACACCATGGGAAGTTCTGCGTGCACATAGAGCTCGACGACAGTTGGTAAAGTGTATATAGATGGAAACACAAAACGAGAGAAATCATATTTCCTTCTGAAGTTTTGAGAGAGACTCACAACATTATGTTGCAATGTTGAGAACATAAGAAAAACACGAACTAAATCACTGTTATTCGTAAATCATGCAAATAAATAGATACTAAACCACTCAATAATAACATCCACGACCAAATTTACTAGTAGAAATCGAAACTTTCAATAGATCTGTTTAAATACTTTTAATGGAAATTGTAGAGATAATACGAGTACATATAAAATTTCACTCCGAATATCTGCCCTTTTAGGCTATAACCTGTTTGACACTCGTACTTTCAAAAATATATTTAAGTTAGTTAATCAGAAACTGGTAGGAGAGGCATTGCTAAACTAAACATACAACCAATCAATTGGATCCTGACAAAACGATGACTGTGTGTTCATTTGAATAAATCGGATTGTTTTACATGGGTAAAAGTAGGCTGTCAAAGTGCTGTCAAAATAGGATATTGGGATTTTGGAATTCAGTATTGTACTAGGTTCTACGAATATACTTTAAGAGAATATTTTATTGCAAAATATTGATTTTAATAAAAGGACTAAATAGGTGCTGGAAACATATTTAGTTATTAAATAGTCACAGATAACAGGTTAAGTGGAGATGAGTCGGATCTGAGCCGTTAGAACCTATTCAATTGCCATAAGTTTTAGTACAATGAGGGTAAATGTCTCCAAGGAGTTGATAAACCTGCTGGGAACCGGTATTAAAGGTTACCAAGAAATGTTCCCTTTCTTTATTTATAAGAAGAATTTTCCTAAAATGTCTGATAACACTGTTTAATATATTACTGCTTTGTTTATATATTCTCCTGTAAGTGGATAGTAATATGGCGTTTCTAGACCACTTTTGGAGCCAACAGTAAATCAATGGAAAATACTGTTTAAAGGACAATAAACGAATCTGTACAATCAAACAGTAATGGAAAATACTGTTTAAAGGACAATAAACGAATCTGTAAAATCATACAGTAACTCACGAATGAAAAATTACCGAATCTATAGCTGTTTGCTTCTACTTTCTTAAGCTGTTTTAATGTAAAATATATTGGAAATGTTGTCAAATCTGCTACGAATAAACAAAAAATCTTCGAAATCTTAACAAAATTTAATCAATTTAAAAGTTTTTTACTAAAAACATACTTTAATGAAAAATTTTTCTACTAAATGACAAACATGAACTCACCAAAGTCTCTAAAATTTCTAGCGTTTAAAAAGTACAACAAAGATGAATTCAACGAATTACCAAAACATTTTATAGAACAGTTGATACCGTCTTCGACACTTTCCGATACAGAATTCATTGAACTTGTACAGTCTTTTTCAGAAAGAACGTATGATGGAGGGTTGTTTTTTCATCATAAAAAACGAAATGTATTGGATTGTTTATTTAACTTAATTACGAAAGATATTGAAAAGAAATTAAAAAAGAAACAAACAGAGAGTTTTCATCGATATTTTATTAAATTTTTTAAATACTGTACGTTTTTCGAATACAATCAAGACTTAATTCTTGAATTCCTTAGGATTTTTTGTGAGAATCAAGATTTATCATCAAACTTCATTAAAGAGCACTATCAGATTTTTCTTATAAAATATCACTATATTTTGCGAGAAACAAAAGGTATTACTATAGATAATATTTAATGTGATTCTTATGAAGAGAGACACAAACTATGGTTATCAAAAGAGTACCAGGAAGTGGGGAACTAATGATAATCTTCTATTCTACAAAATTGATACTAACACAGTCTTTATCTTTAATAGTCTTCTTTCCAGTAACAACCAAGTGTAATTTATCATGTTTATTCAATTCTTTAATCTTTTTTTCATCCAAAACAGTCAAAAGTCTGTTCGGTAAGTGTACTTTATAATCTTCCAACTCGGCAATTATTGTAAACCCAAATTTATCTTTTATCTTCTCCAAATTCAAAATTTTGATTTTCTTATTTTCTTCTAATTCATTCAACTTCTTATATTCTTTAAACTTGAATTCACCAACAGCGTTCAACTATTTCAAGAACTCCATTTAGATAGAACAAATTTAAAGACGGAAAAAATGAAATTTGCTAACAATCACTCGAGAAGTCGAGGGAATTGCCAACATCTTCATTGTTTGACGAGGTTCATTTTTTATCTTTTCCAAGTGTACTATAAAATCATCGAGGATTTCTGGCTTAAAATCGTAGACAAATTCAACATCCAGATAATGAAAAAATACTGGTAATATATTTTCATAATAAACGTGTGTATCGATACCTACAAACCTAATGTATTCTTTGAAAATGAAAATAATTTTTTCAATGGTTCTAAGAGATAAGTAAACATTTTTATTCTGTTTTCTAAATTCTGTAACAAATTTTGTTTGTTTTTTACCTCCATATTGCAATTTTGTATGCAAATTATTCAAATGTATTGTTTATTTCGAAATTTCTTAGGTTTAGGTATTTCGTACAAAATTAAATTACAATGTCTACAAACCAAATATCTTGTATCAATAATTTTTCCTCTATTATAACACTTGTAACAGTGGGCATTATACTCTTCCATTTAAACAAATAGAATTTATTATAAATGGTAATTATGGAACTAATTCTGCCGAGATATAAATTTTTCAGCACAAATGTTTATGTTTACATTTCTACAACATAGATAAATAGAAATAATTTCATTCTATTGTAAAAGTATTTAGGATATTTTGTCTATGATTGCAAAGATTATTCCGGAAGAAATCGAGATTTTTCATCAGCGAAAGAGTATATTTTTGAAGTTTTAGAAGGAATGAAAGAGAATAATATGAACTTGATAAATTATTAAAATATTTCTCTATTGATTTACTAATGCGCAATTCAAAGTTCTTCTGTTTTGTTTTCCTTGAACAAAGCTGAAAAGAATTTGGGAGTAGGAGAAGATGAAAGGAATCATGTGTTTTATTAAACCAACGCTAGATTTGTAACGTCGGCGTTCCACGATGACCTTGGTTTGCTCACGCCGTGTGCGATACATGGACAGCAGTAACCTTGCTTTGCTCACACCACAATGACCTTGCTTTGCTCACGCCATGTGCGATACATGGACTAATGATGAACGCGAACTTGGTTGCACATCGTATTTGCACGAAGTCTTGAACTTTCGAACCAAACTATCGGAACTTAGAAAGCATTTCACTAATAAAATTTCATGGAATATACCACAACACTTATGATTCAACACAATTTTACAATGAAATCACTGTAAAAACACTTAATTCTGTATTACAAATGAACACTTAACATCACTATTTTCACACAATGTTTTATCACAGTTTAGAATGTCTAAACAAATTCACAATCTTCTTGCAATTTTTCCTTTCTTCGAGTCGCAAATATAAAAGTAACTTATAAAATATAATAACACTATGAATGGCAACGCCCAGTGGAACACTTCACTTCACTTTTAACAAGAAACACAGAACATCACACAATCTTCTTACTTCATATAAGGTCCATTTCTTCTTTCTTCAACTTGCAAATACATTAGAATCTTCTAAATGATGATATGTCTTGTTAAATTTCGTTAAAACAGAGGAGATTTAGCATGACTGGCTATACGTGGCCAACGCCTATGATGAAAATCTTTTCCGTGATATAAACGATTATGAATATCGAAGCTTTATCGATAGTAAAAATCGATGGTTGCAATCGATATTAGAACTGTTATAGTTTCCAATCTATATTAAAAAAGTGAATATCAATATTTATTTCAAACCTTGTTGTTCAAAAACCACTCAACCGATTTTAATGAAATTTGGTACACATATAGTGAATACTTAAATCTTTCGACTTAACTTATCCATGAGGGTGAAATCATCCCCTATTTCTTAATATTCATAACAAAATAAAAAAATTATCAGAAAAATCTGAAACTCCAAAAACAAGCGAGTTCTAATTAAAATTTCATGAAAATAACAAAATTTTCAAAATTTACCCCCATCATCCCTTATCTTTAAACTCTTATATCTAGAAAGCTATTGGAGCTTTTTTGATGAAACTTGGTATATAGGATCAGTAAATATTAAAGTATTTTTTTTTAAATCATCACTTCCGGTCCATGACCTTGAAATAGTTTTTTCCTAATATCATCCCTATTTTCAAAGTTTTTTTATGAAATTTAAAACGAATACTTTTATCAATGTCTTTAACAATTCTGTAAAGTTTTAAAATTATCTGATGAATAATAGTGAAAATAACGCGATTTTTACTGAATTTCTCTAATATCGTTCTTAATCACATCATAGGCTAAAAATTTCGCAGAAACCACAACAACATAACAAATCGCGCTTGTAACAGCTTTTTGAAAATCCATATTGATAATTATAAACTCTTTGTTGTATCAATGACATAAATAGGTCTATTCGCTAAAAATTCTTTAGGATTGTAATACATTTCCTTATTATTACAGTAAACTTTCTTAAAATCTTGATACATCTGATACATGATTCTGAAAAGACCTCCGGTAATTTTTAAATTTTGTAATTCATCTGGATAATAAGAACCGTTCAATGTTACTGTGATATTTTTTACATTCAAACTATCGAACTTTGAAGGATTTTTTCTTGATTATTCTGTCTATCTGTTTGAAAACCAATGATAACGAACTTGGGATTGAAAATATTTCTGTAAATGTTTGTAATATCGAACGAATAAGTTGTTCTAGTAATACCTTTTGTTCAATACATTGCTAATGTAGAAAATTAAACATAATGTTTTGACTTTTTGTAATTTCATCAATCAACCTAATTTTACTCGTGGTTTTATAATCAATCATTGGAACTCTAATAAAAAAATCTGTAATTGTTATTTTTCCATCAACAGGCATAACATTTCCAGTTGCAGTCTTTAGAATCACATCATCGTCTTCTGCTCTTATAAAACTTAGATAAAATCCTCCTTTATAGATCGGAATAGTAACATTAAAAAAAAATCCTAATCCCACATAAGATAAATTTCCAGCTGCTTCAAAAACACCAAATTTTTAATCTGATTCAAAGCCATTAGAAGTTTGAGAAATAACATCACTTTTTGAATACGAAATAGTTCCTTTAATTGTGCTTAATTGGCCACAGTTTTCGACTTCTTCTATCAATTTATTGTGTTTTCTTACTTCAATCTTAGAAAATAAAAACGGTATAAAATTATCGATTAATCTAACATTATCAGTTCCAAGATATGCTTGACCATCTTTTTTTGTTAATGTTCCAGAAATATAATACTGGAAGTTAGACGAGCAAACATTATCTCCAAAATCAATATTAAACTCAGTTATTTTATTCGGTTCATTCAAATGTTGTTTACTAATTGGATAGAAATTTTTAAACTCCGCCCTTTCAATATCACTAGCATACTTTCTGTAGTCCGCCATTTATTAAGAAAGAATTTAGAAATTTTAAACATCATGTATAAGAAAGATATCATTTTTTCATTGATCTAATATACGTTTTTATAAGAAAAGATATAAATTTTAGTAAAATAATTATAAAGATTAGAGTCATTTATTAATGATCAACTTCGTCATATTCGGGATTCTCTTCCTTAAATTTTGCGATCTCGGTCACATATTTCATTAAAATTTGCACAGGATAGTAACCGCTATCTATAATATTGTTCCAATCAACTGTATCTTTATTTTCATCCAAAAACTTTATACTCATGTGTTGATAGAGACAAAGAACAGACATATGATCTTTTAATTGATAATTTATATTTTCTTGAATGAACTCTGATGATAAAGTTTAATATTTAGCAATGTACTAGCTGTTTCCCGCGGCTTCGCACGCGTCTCTTAAGCTTTGCCCGTATATTTCTTTGCCTTCAAATAGTGTTTGGATATTTTAATATACGTAACTACTGTGTTGTAATTGCAGTTTATAATGTGCAGGCGCTTTGATAACTTTTATATCTTGCAGTACAGCCTGGTGGTTAGTTACATCAATGGGCATTGCGTATAAACCTTCTACATAGAAAAATACAAATTTTCATAGTGATCGGTCCAATAGTTTCTGAGACTATAAAGGACAAACACACAAACATTCATTTTTATATATTATGATTGCAGAAACAGTTTAAACAAAATTTGTCGTTTCTCTTAAGCTTACTCTATGCTTTAAAACTATAAGTGTAAAGAAATTTATATATAAATATATTTTTTGTCGCATTATATATGTTTACAAAGAACAGCTGATTAAAAATTTGAAAAGACTCTTTCACTTAATAACATATGTTTGCTGCAATGCATTTCTTACGGGTATTTCTGTAACCAGTGGGGCGGAATCCTGAATCGGGAAAGGGATAAAAAGTATCCTATAACCTTCTACAGATCAAGACGAACAAATTTAAAAAAAAATTAGGCGAATCCGTCCAGCCGTTTGTGAGTGATGCTGTTACACACGAACAGTTTCATTTTTATATATATAGATACCAATTCAATTTGTTTACGTATAATCTCATCATATCTTCGGATAGTTCTTATTTTTGAGAAATATCATCCCAATGTTCTTTTTTCAAATCTCTTTCGTGCTGCATTATAAAAAGATCGAAAGCACTGTAATGTGTCGCCATCTCTATTTATTAAGAAAAAAATTTCAAAATCAAGTTTTTATAAATTGGCTCTTTTTAGTGTTACATTCAGCACATTTTCCAGATATTCTCTTAACTCCAATGATGTTTGCATAGTATTTTATATCATTTGTTGCAGTTTTTTCTTTACATCTCACACAGTATGTGAGCGCCATTTATATAAGGAAAATTAGTCATCATAGCCGCCTAATCCATTAAATCTGTTATCAATATTTTCAAAAGTTTTTTAACATCTTCTTTAAATGTATTACAGTTTTCTTCTAGTTTATTTACTTTATCGAGATATAAAGAGTGTTGATCATTTATTCTTTCAAGTAATTCATTATTATGTTTTAATTTCTCATTAAAATACTTTTTGAAACGTGTACCAAAATTTTCCAGAATTTTTATAACTGCTTCACTAACTGTTTCATTAACATTATTTTTATATGTATTAAAGTCTTGCGCAAGTTTTATAACTTTTTCATGAATTTCACCAACATCGTCTACGGATCTTCTATTTCTGGCTTCTAACTTTTCATAGACTTCTGTTGTAAAATCTTTTACATGTTGTTTATGATTCTCGTAATTTTTGTTTAGTTCAATAAACATTTTAATATGATCATCAAATTGATCTTTTACAATAACATCAAACGGATAAATTCCCTTACTAACGCTGCTAAGTCTTTTTCCTTTAAAATCTAAGGCATTTTTAACATTCGGATCATGTAAATCAACAATATCGATGTTTTCTGATAATTTTAGAGGTTTTAAAATTTGTTCTTTAACAACAACATCATTTTTTCAATACCAGGTCGAACACCGACAATTCTTTTTTTATTAGCAATACTAACATAATTCTTTTCAACTTTGATCGCTTCAGTAATTTTATCAGCTTTTTCGATATATGTCTCATATCCAATATTATGGTTGTCAATTTGTTGGTTTTACTCCAACAATTATTTTTTTATTAGCCAAACTAACATAATTCTTTTCAACATTGATCGCATCAGTAATTTTATCAGCTTTTTCGATATGAGACATTAAATTGGTAAATATTTTTTCTGCACCATCTTCAAATTCCTTTTTACATTTTTTTATTTTATCAGCAACTTCATTTGAACTCATGAAATTTGCAAGTTTGTTATCATATTCTGCTTTAAAATCTTCAATCTCGACAGGAAAAATATCTGAATCTGGAAGGTTTTGTAATAAATCTTCTAACTTGTTATCAATTTCTTTTCTCAAACTATCAAAATTCAAACTATTATGTACATTTTGAATAATTTCATTTTTAATTTGTGTTCCAAATACATCAAAAATATTTTGTGAATCCATATTTATTAAGTAATAATTTATTAACAACTTCTTTAAATTCATTACCATCACTCAGTTCATTGAAAACAAAAACACATAAATGACCACAAATTGGGGGATCTTTATAATCTTGAATCTGAGAATCATTGTAGTAGACGCTTGATTTTTTCAAATATTGGATCAATTCTCTCGGTGGTTTGTCCTCAATTCTTCCATACGAATCAAAATAATACGTAATTTTATCATTTTTACAATAACAAATCCAATGCGTTCCACTTCCCATTATCGAGTCTAAATTCACAATTCCACACTCACATTTCTTAACTTTTTCAGGTAATGTATCTCTCATAAAGATTCCTCTAAAATGTTTAATATTTTTGCAGATTTCTTCCAATTTCCCGAATGTTAATGGTTAAAATTTATTTTCAATGTTTGATTTCACGTAATTCAAAGTTTTTTCATCTAATCCAGATCTTGTAACATCTTCCAACTCTTTATCTAACCAATTTAAAATGTTTCGAACAATAGGAATCACGTCTTTTTTAACGATTGGAGCAGCTTTACGATCATAAGGAACAACATTTTTAACAACTGGAATATTTTCTCCAAAATCTAATAAATCTTTCAAAAGTCCACCATTTTTAAGTTCTTTAAACTGATTATAAGAAAATTCTATTCTGACGCCTTTATCGTTTTTCTTATGTCTTTCGAGTTTATTGTATTGTCTATTTGTTAAAAATATCTTATCTTCGCCATTTTTTAGTTGATCTGTTTTAAATTGAATACTAACGGGTATTTTCTTCTTAAAAGCGGATTTTATTTTTTCTTTCTGTTTTTTGCTGAAATTTACGTTCACCTCCATTTATATAGTTAAAATTTTAAGTTCTCTTCGATTCCCATTCCTAGTTTTCTCTTCAAAAACATTGCTCCAGTTGTTGGAAGCGCAACAAATCTTTCATCTAAACTAGCATCTTTTGATAAAAATCTATCCATTGCTTTATCTTGCAAAACTTTGTCTGCTATATGTCTGGAATTTGTGTCTCTATGTTTTGCATAAAAAATTTTCGTGCTCCATAGCAGCTTGATCTAATTTATTTATACCAGGATCTACTCTTTTTAGTCTTTTTTCGAGTTTTGTGCCAGGCCCCAGATACTGATAAGTTGGTACGTATAATTCAAAAGGTAAATTATTGATAAAATCATTTAAAAGTCCGCTACCCTCAATCATAGATGAACTTATTGCCGGCAAAATTCGTTTTAAATATTTAATTCCATCAGGGTTTTCAATCATTTCATCAAGTTTGTTCGAAATAAAATCTTTAATCGCTTTCTTTTCATTCAAAAAATTTTTATTTCCAGCCTTTTCTTGAGCATAACAAGAACAACAAGATAACATCGTCGATATATCTGTACTCAATCTTATTATCACTGTATTTTCTTACACCTGATCCTTCGATTCGTTTTTCCCAAATTGGTTTAATTAATTTCATATATTTTTTACCTCTACTTGACTTAGGTCTTTTAGTGGATGGATCATTATTTTTGTAAATTGAGTCAGATTCCCATAAAATTTCTGTATACTTTTTCAAATCTTCTTCAGAATATAAATTATCTTTTGGAGCGTCATTGCCTATTAATAATCTCCATAAACCTTGAGTTCCTTCATATGTTTTTTCATTAATAATGATATCATTATACTCAAAATTCACGGGCAAATTTCCAATCATAAAACTTTTCTTTTTTTTATCCCAATGCAAACCAAATTTATCATCCTTTGCTCTAGGAAGGAATTTTTTTACCAATTTCACCAATTATTATATCCGTTGTTCCAGGACTTATTGGTTCAACTATGGTAGAGTCTTCAATGATTCGAGGTCTAAATGGTGTAGAAGATGGTAATTTTGGCAATTCAAATTCTTCTGGAATCGAAATATCAGCAAATTGTCGTACAACTGGAACCAAAATTTTGATTATCGCTTAAAACATTTTCAATTTTACCTTCAACATTTTTAATTGCAGATGTTACATGTTGATTAATTTTTTGAATAAATTCTTGTTCTTATTCATCAATTCGAATCTGTTCTTTAAATTCTTTGATTAATTTCTTTTCGATTTGACCAAGTTATTTCGCTTCTTCAGAAGTTACGTTCGCCATTTAATTAGAAAAATTTTGAAACGTGGAACGTAAAAACGTGAACGTGAACGTGGAACGTAAAAACTTGAACGTGGAACGTGAAAACGTACGAGATTATTACACGTTTATATTAGAAAATTTATTCAAATATTTACCATTTTTAGGCTTCAAAATTAGATTAATAGTTAAAAATCCATAGTCTTCTTTCCAAATTTTATCACATATCTCATTAAAGTGGTTAAAACTCATATCAGATCCCTCATAATTGTTGTAAATCTTTCTCGAATAGTGATCGTCTTGCTTAAAAACACACAACATATTCAAATTATTTCTAATAACTTATTTATCAACCTTTGAAAATCATTGGGAAAGATAGATACAAGATATGTTTTTGTGACGAGTCGTTACAAAATATTCCTTAATAACGTCCTGATTTTCCAAAATACAATCATCAAAAACGATTAACGAATTGGGTTTACATTCGCTTAACGGAACAATGTCCTCAGAAGCATTACAAAAATGTGATATTTCTTTGCTTAAGTTCTTCTCAATATTTTTGAATCTTTGTTGTAATTTTTTATATGAGTCTAGTTCTAAAGATTTACTAAAAACATACAAATTGGAATAAGAAATCAATCTATTGTAGATGAAATTCAATAATAAAGTTGTTTTTCCACATCCACTTGAACCAACAATTAACAATCTGATTGGTTAATCTTTCTTATTTTCTTCAAACGTTTGAAGTTTTATCTGATCTTTTTGCTTAAAAAAATGTCTCCATTTAAATAGCGAAAATGAAGCTGTTCAAGTTGACTTCAGAAAGCTCTAAATTAGTTTTAAACTTGGAACATCCTATTTATTTAGAGGATGAATCAAAGTATTTCATCGGTTTAAGCGGTTTTTATTCTGACAATTTTTTAATAAATATTAGTGAAAGTTATCCTTATTGTATAGGATTTATTGAGAAGAACATAACAAAATATTATGGTTTAAACAAAGGATATTATACCTTCGATCAAATAAAAAATTCCCTTTAAAATTACCTGAAAACATTCAACCAATCAGATAATTCTTTAAACTTTGACGAAAACAAGTTTGAAATGCAAAAAAAAATATCTCTCTAATAAAATTCAAATAAAATCACCAGTAAGAATAATGTTTTCAGCAATTATTGTAGATTTATTAGGGTTTGTTCAAGAAACTATTGAGCCAAATCAGGTATATTTAGGAAATAAAACACCAAAACTTAGACCGTTCGATGTAATTGAAGTGCTCTGCAATCTCGTTGAACCTAGTTTTGAAAATCATACCGAACATTTACACAAAGAATCTGAAATTTTGTACACACTTTTCCCAAATGTTGCTTATGGATCAAATATCAGTGAAAAACCGAACGAAATCGATTATATTCCAATTAGAAAAAATATTAAAAGAATTCAAAAAATCTTTCTAACTATACAAGACTCTGAGGGAAATTTATTAAATAATGAGGAGTAAAACAACAATATATTTAAGATTGTCGAAAGAATGATGAAGCAACGGACATGAATCAAAGGGGGGAACGAATCGTTCTTACCTTCAAACTTTCAAAAAAACACTGTTTTTATCAATGAATCTGGATTTTACACTCAAAATAAAATTACTTGTTAAATTTTTTTCTATCTAAATGGAGTCAGTTGTGAATCTACTCAAATTCAATAACAAAGAAATTTTATCAATTGTTGACGAAAATAATGAATTTTGGTTTAAGGCGAAAGATGTTGCAGAGGTGTTAGAATATAAAGATACGAAGAAAGCAATTAAAGAACATGTTAAAGAAAACTGTAAAAAAAGCTTCAAAAGCATACATTCTGAAGGTAGGGGTGATACGCCCCCGCCTTCAAACTTTCAAAAAAACACTGTTTTCATTAATGAATCTGATCTTTATACTGAAATAAAAATTACTAGTTAAACATGTTTCTATCTAAATGGAGTCACTTGTAGACCTACTCAATAATCAACTCAAATTCAATAACACAAATATCTTAACGATTGTAGACGAAAACAGTATGATCTGGTTTAAGGCTAAAGATGTTGCAAAACGTCTAGAATATGAAAATACTATGCAAACGATCAGAATAAACGTTGACGAAGATTATAAATTAACGTTTAAAGACATGAATCAAGGGAAGCTATTGAATAGCTTACCTTCAAACTTTCAAAACAACACTGTTTTCGTTAATGAATCTGGACTTTATTCTTTAATTTTGAGATCGCATAAATCAGAAGCGAAATTGTTTAAAAATTGGGTTACGAAAGAAGTATTACCTTCTATTAGAAAATATGGTGAGTACAAACTCAAAAACTAAAATAAGCAGTTAAAAGATGAAATAAAACAGTTACAAATTACAGGTCAAATGAAATTCTTGAAAATAGAGAATCAAGAATTGCGAATAAAATTAATAAAGAGAGATATGATATGTAAAAATTTTGATAAAAAAAACACCATGTTTTTGTATTAATTAAGAAGAATCACATGTGGGAATATCCTTATTACGTTATCAGAGCTCAAAAGAGAGAAATACCGAAAAGATTGATAGAACTTGAAATTGATTACCCAGAAATAAAAATTTTATTAAGACATGGAGATCCAAATAGTATAAATCTCTACAACCAAATGAAAGAATCTTTGAATATTTCATACAACGGAAATCATTTTACTACAAATATGGCAGAATCTCGACTGATTTATAGAATATCTAAATTACACTATGAAAATGTTTCTAAATTTTACTAAAAACTCTCGATTTATTATATTTCATTTGTACATGTTTAGCATACCTAGGTAACCATTGTAGAATTTTTTTCATATTCAGTTCATGCCAGTTCTGAAATATTCTTAATTTCTTTACAAACGCAACATTTTTTCTCTTCTAATGTTAATTTTTCTATTTTTCGTATAATTCTCTCTCATATTTACTACGACAATCCTTACACATAGACCCTAATCCTTCTTTTTTATTCTTATTTTTATAAAAAGCTTCAAAATCTTTAAATTCTTGACACTGTGTACATTTCTTTTGAGACTCCATTTATATAGAAACAATTACAGCTTTGACTTTCTCAATTCATATTCATGAAACTTTCCGGTTATTTCTTCATTATTTAAATCTTTTATACTATAAGTTACAGGATCTGTGTTATTAATTTGATAAATCACAAAGATTTCTCTTCACCAATTGTTCTTATATTTGTTCGAAAATGTAGGTTTTTTACTAACAATTCTTACATGATCATTGACTTTAAATTTAGTTTTCGTGTGAATTTCTGGTGGAACATCCTTGACAACGGTCTCTAATAACTCCTTTTCTGCATCCTTATCTACGTCTTTGGGCTTCATTTTGATTGTGCTGTGAACTGTATCGTTATAATTGTTTACGATTTTTTGAAGAACATCGATCCATTTAAAGTTTTTATTAATCTCAAAAATTACTTTCATTCTCTCATTTTGAGTTCTGTTATATCTCTCTACAATACTTGATTTCTCTTCGTTTTCAGTATGAAAATCTTAATGTTGTATTTTCTCAAAACACCATTAAATTCTTTATTTTTAAACTCTAAACCCTTATCTGTATGAAGTAGGTTTGGAGGTTTGTGATTGATCCTTATGGCATCTTTTACTATATCTTCGAAAGCTTTTGAAACATCCTTGCCGTTTTTTCTTTTGATAGCTCTTGACCAAGCATATTTTGAGAAAGTATCAATAACATTTAACATATACTTAAATCCATCATTTTTATCTGAATAGTTAGACATTATAACTAAATCTGCTGCCCATAAATCGTTAATTCCTAAAGTTATAATTTTTCTTTTTTTAAACTGTTCTCGTACTGGTGCATGAATTTCTCTAGCTTCAATCTCTATTTCTTCTTTATTCTTCAATTCTTTCTTTACATGTTTTTCATAAGGATTCTTTATAAATTTACTCTTATTTGTCTTACATTTTGAACATTTTGCTGCACTTCTATACAATCCGTTTTGAGTTTGAACAATTGTAGAATCTATATTTTTCGTTTTTTTCTTACATTTGTGGCAGTGAATTAAATCATCTTCCATTTATATATCAAAGTTTCCAACTTTGTTTAACTCTTCTAAAATATTATATTTCGCTGCATAGCTATACGGTACTGTATCGATCTTATTTTCTAGGATAATTCTCTTATCATCTTTAGCGCTCAGTGCTAACTTGTTTATGGTAACTGTGTACAACTCACGTTTATAACTTTTAATGCAAGTCATCTCTCTAAATTCTTCTTTACCTTCGAACAAACATCTCTTCAAGTTTTCGATATTTATTGTTTTATTTACAACGCTTCTCTTAATTCCTTTACATTTTACTGGATTTTTGTCTAGATACTTGTATGAGTACATTTTCGATCTCAAACCACAAAATTCTTCTAAAACTTCGCTATTTAACTCATCTTTCAATTTCCCTATTACCTTCTTATTTTTAGTAGTGAAAAATTCGTGATCTTTTGGATAATCGCTCGTATCAAAGTCATCTATATTTTCTTAATTAATTTTAAAAGGATCTCGTTTCAATTCTAGGAAATAACTGTCTGTATCCATGTAACACAGATTCAAATCTGGGTCAAACTTCTTTTATTTATCGTAATAAAACTCATACATTAACAATTTTGATAGGTCAAGAACTGAAAATCCTATGAAGATCGGTTTGTTAAATTTAACCTTTTGTTTGTACATGTGACTCGCTATACAGTTGTCGTCAAAGATATTAAAGCATTTGAAGTTTGTTTTCTTGGCCTGTTTCATTGAAGATTCTTCATTTCCTAGTTTGATATCACATCTATTTCGCACATTTTCCATAGATTTTCCAAAAACAGAGTTGTTCATGAGCATATAAAAGTCATTTTCGAAGTCACTTGTAGCTTTGGTTCTCATGTTTGTGTTAAAATCAATGTACTTTTTCATAAAAGGCTTCTGATCGAATGCAATAACCCTATTCACATGTTTCAACACCATCCCTTGTTCGAGGTAAAATTTCAAATTTCTTGAATGAACAACGTATTCAGTTTTATCCAGTAAAGTTTTGCAAAGTTTGTTTTTATAATGTTCGGGAGCAAGAGGCAAATCCTTGTGATGTTCATGTAAATTTGTTGGATATCCTAGATAAACTTCGAGAATATAGCCATAATCTTCGTCGCCAGTGAGTTCCAATATTATTTCTTGCCACTCTTCTTTTTTATATGTTTTAGGATTCATCCACTTGATATCACTAAACGGCAGTTTTTGCATAAGACCATAAACATAAAGGTTGTTTGCATCGACATAAAGTAAATAGTTTTCGGGCTTTGTCTTATCGAAATCTTTCAAATATTTGTTATTTGCTTTAACATATCGTTTAATACATATAGAGAAATACCTCCACGAATGCCTTTTTCAATCATTAAATACGTATCGTAATCGTGTATCAGTTGAAGCTCGATTTTCGTTAATTTTAACATAGCATCCCAAGCAATACTTGGAGCAGTTAGATAATGTGCTGGATCAAGTTTGTAATAATTTAGACAAAAGTTTTCGAATATATCAGCGAGCAATAGTACATCTTGGATATTGTACAAATCAGAGTAATTTCCAAGATTTGTATCTTTTAATTTGTTCCAAACGCTCAAATAATGTTGAAAATCTTTCTCAGATATGCTCTCATCTGTCAAAAGTGAATAGAAATCTTCAATTTTCAGCTCTTCTGTGTAATCAAGTTTTTCAATACTATCGATAAATTCGTAAGGAAATATGCCTTTTCCAGATAGAATTTTAAAGATTTCTTCTTCGTCATTTGGTTGTCTTTCTAGAATTGCATTCAATATTCGCCCATCTTGTATAAAATGATTTGTATGTTTGAAGTCTTCTTTCTTGAGGTTTTTAGCTAACTTTTCTATAGATGACGCCATGAACCTAAATGTATCTACGAAAGAAAACTTGATAAATTTTCTAGGTTTATTATCTTCAAGTTCATAGTCATCTGTGTTTGCAATCAAATCAACGTTTCCATATTGTCTAGCCAATTCCTTTATGTACAAATGAGTATCGTAATTTGACATATTGTGACAGAAAACTGGGATGTTCTGAGGAAATTTCAAATTCAGATTGCAACATGAATGAGCTGCGCCTCGAAATTTACCTGTTAAATGACAATGATCTCTTACTTTTAATCTTTTTTCACCATCAAAACCTTCTGTTTCACAGATATGACAAACGTTTGAATTTTGATACAAAATTTCTTCTTCTTCAGTTAGTTTCATAGGTTTCATATTCTTCGAATTATATTTTTTCGCTATGTATTTCGATAATTTATTGAGCTCTTCAAACAATTTTTTTGGAACATTTGGCAAATCTTCTTCATTTTTGGCTCGATAACATATCGGTTTATACATGCGATTGGTCACATTCGATACTAAATATAGAGTAAAACCATAATGAATGTGCTTCTGAATCTTGGTTGTAGTCGATCTTTGTGGATTGTTCTAGCATGTCGGAATTTTTTCTAATATGCTCTCAAAATCCATATAAATAACGTACGGATGGCCAAACTTCTTTTGATAATTAGTAAATTTAGTTGTTTGACCTGGAAACGGCATAATTGGCTTACAAACTTCATGTTGCTTGCAAATTTTTAAATGATCTGTTAAATCTCCAGATTTGTAGAAATGGCTTAAACATCTTCTACAAAGAAATAGTTTATGTTCGTGTTTAGATAACTGAGAACTCACTAATCTATTTAGATCGGTTATCAAAACATAATGAGATTTATCTTCTTGTTTAACATACAATAAATCGGTTTCTAACTCGGCGTTATAAACTTGGGAAATTTGTAATGGAACAATGTTGAGTTTCTCATCATATCTGTAGATATTTATAGACATTTTTGGATATTTTTACTTGGAATTGTAACTTCGTTTCTCAAATAACTGTATATCTTTCAAAGACATTGGATACTCAAAACCCGAAAATATCTCGTCATTTACAAATTTTTCATATTGTTTTGATCTTTCAACATGAGTCTCGGGTTTTTCAATAGCACATCGGATAGAATAAATAAAGCAATAGTCAACTTTATTTTTTATATTTATACAAGCTTTCTTATCTTTGATTTTCTTTGGTAAATCGATATATGATCCGGCATTCATCATTTCGTGTTTGTTAAGGCTCAAAACTACTTGTTTGCAGCTTTTAAATGTCCATCCAGAACCTCTATTTGGATGATTTGTCTGTTCTCGATGTGTTAATTTATTAAATTGCTTAGTAATAAAGTCGTTTACGTCAAAGATTTCATCTGCTTTTATAGTAAAGTACATTGGGCACGTTTGTGTTTCACTGTTCACTAAAGTTCTTTCGTATTCTCATTCCAAAGAGAGATATCCTTTCATATTTCTAACATTTTCTTGAAATTTCTCGATTAAACTTTTAATTTCTGGCCGCATAATTGAAAGATATTTGTAAATTGACATGAAATTGTCGTTCAAGTTTGTTAAAATGTATTGCTTGAAAAGACCGTGTATTGAGGATAAAACTTCTACATCAATGATATTTTTAGGTTTTTCGTTAAGAGTTTCACCTATTTGCTCGATGATTTCTGACTTAGTTTTATCATTTGTTTCAATGGAAAGTTTTTCAGCGATTGAATGAATTTTTCGTTATTAAATAGATTTAAATCTTTCTTTTCAACTTTGAAATTTTTCTTTAATTCCCTTAATTTCTCAATATTAAACATCTTTTCGTGATCGATAATTTGGTTTTCTTTAGCCCATTGTCTTAAATAATTTAGCTCCTTTTCATAAATTTCTTTATTTTTGGCATGGATTTTGGAGTCATAATGTCGATCATAGCTTTTACTTAAAATTTCTTTTTTGCAGAACGGACATTATATTTTATCGCGCTCCTTTTATATTTAAAAAATTTCAGTGTGTCAAGTTACACTATTTAGTAAAATATCTTTTTATTAAGGAAAAGTTATCAACTTTTAAGCTTAAAGTTGGCAATAATTTGAGATAATTCAGTAGATTTTCAGAATTTTTCAAAAAAACTCTAATACTAGTGTGTAGGGACCTTAAAAAACCTTGATTTTTAACCCTAAAAACTGTGATTTTGACTCCACATTGATTGATTTGACTAGACAGCTCAAGAATTGATTTACTGTTGGCTCCGAAAGTGGTCTAGAAACGCCATATTACTATCTAATCCTGTATATCTACCTTGTAAATCCACCCACACATTTCAGTCTGTGTTACTACACTCTAAAATATCTAATAACATTGTTTAATTTATTACTGCTTTGTTTATATATTCTCCTGTATATCTACCCTGTAAATTCACCCACACACTCAGTCTGTGTTGCTAAACTGTAAAATATCTGATAACACTGTTTACTTTATTACTGCTTTCTTTATATATTCTCCTGTATATCTACCCTGTAAATCCACGCACACATTTAAGTCTGTGTAATTAAACTCTAAAATATGTGATGAAACTGATTACTTTATTACTGCTTTGTATATATATTATCCTGTATATCCACCCTGTAAATCTATTCACACATTTCAGTCTGTGGTTACTAAACTCTGAAATATCTGATAACACTGTTTACTTTATTACTGCTTTCTTTATATATTCTCCTATATATCTACCCTGTAAATCCACCGACACATTTCAGTCTGTGGTTACTAAACTCTAAAATATCTGATAACACTGTTTACCTTATTACTGCTTTCTTTATATATTCTCCTATATATCTACCCTGTAAATCCACCCACACATTTCAGTCTGTGTTACTAAACTCTAAAATATCTGCTAACACTTTTTAATGTGTTACTGCTTGGTTTATATATTCTCCTGTATATCTACCCTGTAAATTCACCCACACATTCAGTCTGTGTTGCTAAACTGTAAAATATCTGATAACACTGTTTACTTTATTACTGCTTTGTATATATATTCTCCTGTATATCCACCCTGTAAATCTATTCAAACATTTCAGTCTGTGGTTACTAATCTCTGAAATATCTGATAACACTGTTTACTTTATTACTGCTTTCTTTATATATTCTCCTGTATATCTACCCTGTAAATCCACCCACACATTTAAGTCTGTGTAATTAAACTCTAAAATATGTGATGAAACTGATTACTTTATTACTGCTTTGTATATATATTATTCTGTATATCCACCCTGTAAATCTATTCACACATTTCAGTCTGTGGTTACTAAACTCTAAAATATCTGATAACACTGTTTACTTTATTACTGCTTTCTTTATATATTCTCCTGTATATCCTACCCTGTAAATCCACCGACACATTTCAGTCTGTGGTTACTAAACTCTAAAATATCTGATAACACTGTTTACTTTATTACTGCTTTCTTTATATATTCTCCTGTATATCTACCCTGTAAATCCACCGACACATTTCAGTCTGTGGTTACTAAACTCTAAAATATCTGATAACACTGTTTACTTTATTACTGCTTTCTTTATATATTCTCCTGTATATCTACCCTGTAAATCCACCCACACATTTCAGTCTGTGTTACTAAACTCTAAAATATCTGATAACACTGTTTACTTTATTACTGCTTTCTTTATATATTCTCCTGTATATCTACCCTGTAAATCCACCGACACATTTCAGTCTGTGGTTACTAAACTCTAAAATATCTGATATCACTGTTTATTTTATTACTTCTTTTTTTATATATTCTCCTGTATATCTACCCTGTAAATCCACCGACACATTTCAGTCTGTGGTTACTAAACTTTTAAATATCTGATAACACTGTTTACTTTATTACTGTTTTCTTTATACATTCTCATGTATATCTACCCTGTAAATCTACCCACACATTTCCGTCTGTGTTACTAAACTCTAAAATATCTGATATCACTGTTTATTTTATTACTTCTTTTTTTACATATTCTCCTGTATATCTACCCTGTAAATCCACCGACACATTTCAGTATTTGGTTACTAAACTCTTAAATATCTGATAACACTGTTTACTTTTTTCCTGCTTTCTTTATATATTCTCCTCTATATCTACCCTGTAAATCCACCCACACATTTCAGTCTGTGTTACTAAACTCTAAAATATCTGGTAACACTGTTTAATGTATTACTGCTTGGTTTATATATTCTCCTGTATATCTACCCTGTAAATTCACCCACACATTCAGTCTGTGTTGCTAAACTGTAAAATATCTGATAACACTGTTTACTTTATTACTGCTTTCTTTATATATTCTCCTGTATGTCCACCCTTTAAATCTATTCACACATTTCAGTCTGTGGTTACTAAACTCTGAAATATCTGATAACACTGTTTACTTTTTTACTGCTTTCTTTATATATTCTCCTGTATATCTACCCTGTAAATCCACCCACACATTTCAGTCTGTGGTTACTAAACTCTAAAATATCTGATAACACTGTTTACCTTATTACTGCTTTCTTTATATATTCTCCTGTATATATACCCTGTAAATCCACCGACACATTTCAGTCTGTGGTTACTAAACTCTTAAATATCTGATAACACTGTTTACTTTATTACTGTTTTCTTTATATATTCTCCTGTATATCTACCCTGTAAATCCAACGACACATTTCAGTCTGTGTTACTAGACTCTAAAATATCTGATAACACTGTTTACTTTATTACTGCTTTGTATATATATATATTCTCCTGTATATCCACGCTGTAAATCTATTCACACATTTCAGTCTGTGGTTACTAAACTCTAAAATATCTGATAACACTGTTTACTTTATTACTGCTTTGTATATATATATTTTCCTGTATATCTACCCTGTAAATCCACCCACACATTTCAGTCTGTGTTACTAAACTCTAAAATATCTGATAACACTGTTTACTTTATTACTGTTTTCTTTATATATTCTCCTGTATATCTACCCTGTAAATCTACCCACACATTTCCGTCTGTGTTACTAAACTCTAAAATATCTGATATCACTGTTTATTTTATTACTTATTTTTATATATATTCTCTTGTATATATACCCTTTAAATCCACCGACACATTTCAGTCAGTGGTTACTAAACTCTAAAATATCTGATATCACTGTTTATTTTATTACTTCTTTTTTTATATATTCTCCTGTATATCTACCCTGTAAATCCACCGACACATTTCAGTCTGTGGTTACTAAACTCTTAAATATCTGATAACACTGTTTACTTTATTTCTGCTTTCTTTATTTATTTTCCTGTATATCTATCCTGTAAATCCACCCACACATTTCAGTCTGTGTTACTAAACTCTCTAAAATATCTGATAACACTGCTTACTTTGTTACTGCTTTCTTTATATATTCTCCTGTATATTTTCCCTGTAAATCCACCCTCATATTTCAGTCTGTGTTACCAAACTTTAAAATGCTACTCGGAATCTAATGTAGGATTGTATCGTATGCTCTTGTGATGTAAACTGAACCCGTGTTCACCAGAGTTTTCTGGCGATGGCTGGGATCTAAGAATGATCTTCTAACGAAAAAGAACAAGTAATTTTTGTACACATCATATACGGTTCGGTCAGTGTATTAAAGTTTTTAAAAGTTATACCATAAATAATTCTACTTTAAAAATAATATTATGACTCTACTGGAACTTTCATTAATTTTTTTGCCATATGAGTTACAGGTGAGTAGTATACCCATCAGCAGCGCTGTACAATTCGACAAACATCAATAATTCAAGTACATTTGCTTTTTTAGAAAACTGGTATAGGTAATCATCAATACTCCTGTAGTGTTATTGAATTGGTGTCAATTATTAGGAACACACAATAACTTGTTTTAAATTTAAATGAACAATAAAACACGTTTATTCTTTTATTCAAATGCTAAATATTCTAGATGTATTATCGTGTATATAATATTAAACGCACTTCCGGTTAAAACAGATTATAATATGTCTAATTTAAATTTTTACCTGATTATATCATGCATGTACCTTAAACTTAGTATGTACATTGTCCACTTCCTTAAATGTAAAATAATGATACGTTTTACAAATTATGTATACATTTAATGCTGAGTTAACTATGTTTCAGTTTGTCAGGTTGTGTTCAGTGTCTGCCAATAAATGCTGTTGAATTCAAAAACAATTTAAAAATAACTACTTATGAAAATGATCGAAAATCAACGAATATTTTAAATTACCCTCATAAACATTTTAATGTAAACAAAACATAGAAAAACACAAATTTGCACATATTAAAATAATTTTCATTGCTACAATTAAAAACACTCTGGAGACAATTAGGCCCCAAATATTTAGTAGCAATAAAAAGTGGCAATTTTGTTAAATATGAATATTATACTCTCTTTTTCCATTTCAATTCGGTTAAAAATTGGCATGCAAAGCGACGTTAAGACCTACCAGAGCTCTCACGTCATTTCAATTACTGCAGGCGCAAACGAAGGTGTAACACCCAAACCTAAATCCTATAAGCTTATGCCAGACTTAGGTCTGTGCAATCAATAGCGGTTCAGCTCGGTGCTTGGCAGTAGTATTGGAAACAGAACAGTGGTAACAATGAGCTCTAAAAATAAATGTTTTCTAGCATATATTCTGTTATTGTAAATATAATAAACCGAGGGAACTGTAAATATAAGTAGATATTAATGTTCAACTGTTCGTTCAGAACAAAGAATTGATTGGTAATATATATAAATATTTGTTTAAGTAATATTATAAACCAAGGGAGCTGTAAATATAAGTAGATATTAATGTTCAACTGTTCGTTCAGAACAAAGAATTGATTGGTAATATATATAAATATTTGTTTAAGTAATATAATAAACCGAGGGAACTGTAAATATAAGTAGATATTAATGTTCAACTGTTCGTTCAGAACAAAGAATTGATTGGTAATATATATATATATATATATATATATATATATATATATATATATATATATATTTGTTTAAGTAATATTATCCAACTATAACATGAAAAAGTAAATGAGAACAAATAATAACAAACAAATAATAAGAAAAATATTTTGTACTTGGTGCATTATTTTTTTAAATGATTTATTATCTCTATTTATTCGTGTATAAAACAATCCAATCAGAGAAGAGAGAGAGAGAGAGAGAGAGAGAGAGAGAGAGAGAGAGAGAGAGAGAGAGAGAGAGAGAGAAATACTCCATTGTATTCAGGAAAACGCACCTAGTTTTCCTAAATACCATTATTTCAAACCAGTTTCAAAGCTTGGCACATAGATTTTACTATCAATATTTCCGCAAAGTTAGTTGTACTCCATTGTATTTAGGAAAACGCACCTAGTTTTCCTAAATACCATTATTTCAAACCAGTTTCAAAGCTTGGCACATAGATTTTACTATCAATATTCCCGCAAAGTTCGTTGTACTCCATTGTATTTAGGAAAAAGCACCTAGTTTTCCTAAATACCATTATTTCAAACCAGTTTCAAAGCTTGGCACATAGATTTTACTATCAATATTTCCGCAAAGTTAGTTGTACTCCATTGTATTTAGGAAAACGCACCTAGTTTTCCTAAATACCATTATTTCAAACCAGTTTCAAAGCTTGGCACATAGATTTTACTATCAATATTTCCGCAAAGTTAGTTGTACTCCATTGTATTTAGGAAAACGCACCTAGTTTTCCTAAATACCATTATTTCAAACCAGTTTCAAAGCTTGGCACATAGATTTTACTATCAATATTCCCGCAAAGTTAGTTGTACATCTTGCTATGGCATGTCGTTTCAAAAATGCATCTGTTAACATCAAAATTATTCACAACATAGTTATGTATGTTTCCGCCAAATATTTGTAATTAAAATTTCATCAATATTTCGAATGGATTTTATTTATATCACCAACAATTAATTATTAATAGCAATGCTAAAACAAGTTCATTGTTGAAAAAATTTCCTTTTATTCCCTTGATTTAATATGATGACGAGATTACTATGTATTTTTTCTATCATGGCGTACAATGTAATTACCTATATTTAATTTATTAATTCATTATGATTTTACAGATAAAGAACTCGAACTTTTCTATAATTTCATTAAATGGGATTTTTTCTCATTAACTTATTTTGAATTTCCAACTGAGATCACACAGATCCCATGAGAACAAATAAATAATATTGAGGCTGTAAGAAAGCAAAACTTTCTCTCAAGAATGAGTCAGAAAGATTATTTCTTTCTAAAATACAAAGTATAATCTGTGATTTCATAAATGCATTCATAATAATAAAGGGCCTACCTTATTAGTCATTAATATGAATATATTATTAATGCATTGATTTCAAGAACATATACTACAATGTGGAAGTTTTCGGTTGGAAACATAGAAATTATATCATTTTAAGAGCGTATTGTCAATTGGAGACCCATATCGGATTGTATGTCCTCCTGAAAGCTGAGGAAGAATACTGGCACTTGCAATCTTCATACTGACAAAGCCCTTTTCTTTACGTAAGCTTCATGATACGAGCCCTTTGTAGCTTTGTCTTTGTTTTGTTGGCTATTGTAAAAAGGTATACCAAGGATGGTATTTAGATTTATTTTATATGACAATAATGAAAACCTCTTTGCATAGTTATTTTAGAAGAAATTCCTGTCACAAAAGTATTTTAAGTACGACTCACTCACACACGCACACATATGTTTAAGTTATATTTTAGTGTTTACTTTATGGTATTATACGCGAGATTCGGGTTTAAATCTCTGTGGAACGAGGTATGAGGTTACCACAACACTTCCAGGTATTGTGGAATACAAAGTAAAAATAATATATTTCTTATCCATGTTGGTACTACTGTAAAGAGATACGACGCTAATGCTTCGCGTTTATAAAGGATTACTGAAACGCTTCTAGAATTTTCACACCTCAGTTAGTCATGCTGTACTTCTTTTGTACGAATTTATACGAGTGGAAGTTGCTATTTTCTCTAATTTAGTTTCTCATATTTCCACGGAATATCTTGGTCCTTTTTTATACAGGCAATTTGAAAGTAATGAACGAATAACTTGAATTAATTAATGACTCGCGGGTTGAACGACCCATTTTCTTGGCAATAAACATTTTATTGGCTGAGAGTTATGAAGGACCGGAAAATACAACTTACGTCTGTCTGTCCACACTATATCTCGAAAACTAACTGAAATACATAACTGGAACTGTACATATCGCTTTATTTCTATAAATCATTGATATTACGGTGCATGTGAGTACATGGATTCGGCTAAGCGGTGAGGAATATACTTACATCGGTATTATGAGTAACCATGATGGAAACGAAAATGTAGC
The DNA here is from genome assembly GCF_021130785.1 of Homalodisca vitripennis. Lineage (NCBI taxonomy): Eukaryota > Metazoa > Arthropoda > Insecta > Hemiptera > Cicadellidae > Homalodisca > Homalodisca vitripennis. The sequence continues at coordinate 2,223,394 of NC_060209.1, forward strand.
AGATGAAATATGTTTGTAAACAAACTCAGTACCCTTTTATTTAAATATATAATGAGGCATGTTAAAAATATATCCGATTTATCTTAACATATACAACACCAAATTAATGGTAAACTCGTATTTAGACTGTTATTATTTAAATACTGATATGAAACCCCCTCTTGATGTTTCCTACCCCAACATGAATGTAATAAAACCACCACCATTTCATAACGTTCGTTAAGATAAACTTACAGTTTTATACATAGTACCAAAATATGTGCGTTAACTCTATTTTATTGTATTTTATAGTTGTAGAATGGTGAGCCAAAAGATCGTATCATAAGTTCTCTTTTAATTTCATAATTACATCTCATTTTTCAAGGTAATAAGAAAATATTTGGTTCGGTAAAATGTTATTCTAAAACACGCATAGTCGTTTAGAGTCTGAGGTTTATTATGATGCAGACTGTCCAACCTTCACTTTGTCACCGGCCATGATGACCCTCTCTCATCCATGTCATCCCTTGTCAGTGTACAGATGAGGCCATGCACGAAAGTCACGTCCTTAATACTGATGTCTCTCAGCCAGCATTTTTTTTTAAATCATGTGTATTAGCGTTAAAAACAACAACTGTTGAAATTAATATATTTAATGTTAAACGTTGGTGAATTAAAATTGATTATATAGTGGGTATAACATACTTAATAAAATCTTAACACATGGTTTGGTGTTAAATGTGTAAGTAAATTTACAATTATATTGTTGAATATACTTGGAAATTCCACCATAACATCCATACACAGCTTATAAAAAATATTTAAACTATGCTTTTAACCATCAGTTCAAAAATTGAAACTCCTGTGAGTTTTGTATAGTATATTCGTCTAAAAATATGTACTTGCTTTACGTTTCTTATAATGTATAAAAAAAGAATACAATTATTAGTACATGCATCCTTTTATATATATATATATATATATATATATATATATATATATATATATATATATCTATTATATAAAAAACCTATGGTGTATGTATGGGTGTTTGTGCCTGTGTTACTGAATCACGTAAAACAACTGAACAAATGAACAGTAGTTACTAAAAGTTTTAATGAAAATTCTTAAGATCCATGGTTTTTCATAAATACCTCTGTACTATTCCCCACTGATGTAATAAAACTCCATTAACATTCTATTACTTATTTCGTTAATGGATTCGGTTTAAACAGCAAATAACTAATGTGTAACTTCATTACAGACACTTTAGTTGACGTCGTGCTGCCATGAATATCGCGGACTCCCTGAGTAGTCCTGCCAGTTTATTTAAATTGCGCATTATTAAAGTCAACAATGCATACATTATTCAATACTTATTCGTGTCCAAGTTTAATGGGTGCATTGCATGACGCGTGGAATATAAGGCACTTGAGACTAAGGGGGTGTAAATAGACAAAATAGATTCACTGACATAATCTATTAAAGTTTCATAAGAAATAATAAGTTCTATGCTATTACAAATATATTTAATACGGCAACCATATTATTTTGAACTGAGAATTTATTTTTACATTTTTAATGATAATATTTGAAGCTGTTTTTGAATGAGTAGGAATTAAAAATATATCATTTAAAAATAAAAAGTTATTTATAACTGTAAAATGTTTGTATCGTATTTATAAAAATGTAATATCGAAGGAAAGTATATTAGAGTTTTATAATTTCAAACAATTGAGAAATATGTCCCACAGTATGGCTTCTCACTACTTACATTGTGACTGCTCATAATAAGCTAATAAATAATTATGGCTTTTGCATCTCAAATACCATACTTATTATAGAACAGATACTTAAGTGGTCTACTACTTGTTCACTCAAAATAAAATTGTATACGAAAATAATATAAATTGTGCTAATCGGTGACCGACATACAAACTAATAGAAATATATGTTCATTAAAATATATAAATTTTAAGGCAGAGAACGAACCTAAGTAAAATAAATTTAATTTTACTATCTAGTTATCAGGCTAAATTGGTGCTTTGATTTTGGCCGTTATCGCTCAAGCCATCTTCTTCGTATCTTACTCCTTCCAGTGATTTTACAATGGGGAAGTGTTTTCTATACTGCCATTGGAATTCCAGTTTTCGCGCTTTATTTACTGACTGTTTTACGCCTTAATGTAATGCTATTAGCTATGTTTCCATCATACATAGTTAATTGTTTTGTTCTACTAAAGTTAAAGTTTTGCTTGTTGGTTGGACAAGTCCTTTTATATAACCTCGATTAGCTTTTCCGTAGCTTAACTATTAGTAGGGTATTTCAAGGACTATTACAAGTTTGGGCATTTCTGTGTGCAACTCATTTCTACGTAGCCAACAATGAGTTGGACGAGGACACATGTCTTTGTATGGGATATGATGAGCTTAATCAAATTCTATCATTCAGTATGTTTGCGGTTTTCTGTTCTGTTTACTTGGGTGCTATATTGTGTTATATCTGATTTGCAGTATGTCTTCCTGCTTTTTTTATGCATTATATAAAAGTAATAGATCATTAGAGTAATCTCTCAAGAATATATAAAGATATTTAAGAAGATAACTATTTAATTAGCTACTATTAGCTAACGTAAAACCCTCCAGGCTTGTGGTTATTTCGTTTAAAGCCTTTCTACTAGTGGTACTATTTATCTATTTAACGTTTCTATTTGGCAGATATTGGATCCGATAACAAGATATTTTTAGGCAGTACTGGGAAGCTTGGTTAGTATTCCGGGATAGTTTTGCTTTATCATCTTTATTGACTCTACACAATAAAATCAGGACTTTAATAGCTTTGGTAGCTACTAACAACATTACTTGTGATACATGGACTGTGGTACCGAAATTTTCTACTTTGGCAAGGTGGTAATTTTCAAGCTTAACGTGGTGATATAGCGTTATTTTTAAGAACTCCTGGATTACTGGTAGGAAAACCGTTCCGCATGCACATCTTGTAATGTGGATACCTCCGCTGATAGGATCTCAGAAATTAAATCTAACCTCACCAATCCTAAATGATCTTTCCTAATTTACCTGTCAATAGTGGTTCCTTAGTGGTAGTAGGATGCGTTTATTTATTATCAGTTTTTGATTAAATGTATTTTCCAGTAGGTGTTGAAAATTCAACACAGTAAATGAGCAACGTTACAAAAGGTTATATTAGAGATTCAGAATCAGGGTATTAGGTGAGCATTGCAAGTGTCGGTTTTACCAACCGTTCCCCTTATAAATCCTATGAGGAATAATAGTACAACTCGTAACCTCTTACATGAAAACCTTTCAAATATATAACATACTACTACAAAAATATACGAATATTTCTGTTATTACTTTTGCACTTAGATTAAAATATTGTAAAATAGGTTTGAGAGTTGTTCGTAGAAGAAATAGTGGCAAAAGCTGTTTTAAGCAGATATACTAACCCATAAAATGCAGATCTACATAGCTTTGAAGATTTACACAATATATTGGCTTCAGGTATGAAAATAGATAAGTTGTAATACTAGGTACTTTTAAGAAAAAGACTTGAACTTCGTGACTGATTTCTAAAAATTTTTCATCTATGACTTTTTTCTAAGACCAGCTAAACATTCCTTAACGAATAGCCTAGTTATATGCAAAAACCATTTGTCTAGTTTTATCCGTTCTAGAGTCAAATATGTTATATACTATTTTTTTCATGAAATTTTTACTAACAAAAGAATTCTTTGGAATCTGCTGTATTATAGAGAGTCTTGCATCAAACATTTATTCTTCATGGGCTATATGACTAAGAAATATGTATATTTAGCAAATTTTTAATGACTAAAGAGAAATAATTAGTATTTTGCTGGTGTCCTTATAAGTTTGACAAACATGGTATTTTCAGTAAGGGTTAATACTTTGAGAGAGTTGAGTAACACTCCCACACTAAGAGAAAGGTGAACTGAGGCTAAACTCAACATTCACAAGTGGTAGCGTAGCTATGGTGGTAAGGGTTAATACTTTGTGAGAGTTGAGTAACACTCCCATACTAAGAGAAAGGTGAACTGAGGCTAAACTCAACATTCACAAGTGGTAGCGTAGCTATGGTGGTAAGGGTTAATACTTTGAGAGAGTTGAGTAACACTCCCATACTAAGAGAAAGGTGAAAGGTGAACTGAGGCTAAACTCAACATTCACAAGTGGTAGCGTAGCTATGGTGGTAAGGGTTAATACTTTGTGAGAGTTGAGTAACACTCCCACACTAAGAGAAAGGTGAACTGAGGCTAAACTCAACATTCACAAGTGGTAGCGTAGCTATGGTGGTAAGGGTTAATACTTTGTGAGAGTTGAGTAACACTCCCATACTAAGAGAAAGGTGAACTGAGGCTAAACTCAACATTCACAAGTGGTAGCGTAGCTATGGTGGTAAGGGTTAATACTTTGTGAGAGTTGAGTAACACTCCCATACTAAGAGAAAGGTGAACTGAGGCTAAACTCAACATTCACAAGTGGTAGCGTAGCTATGGTGGTAAGGGTTAATACTTTGTGAGAGTTGAGTAACACTCCCACACTAAGAGAAAGGTGAACTGAGGCTAAACTCAACATTCACAAGGGTAGCGTAGCTATGGTGGTAAGGGTTAATACTTTGTGAGAGTTGAGTAACACTCCCATACTAAGAGAAAGGTGAACTGAGGCTAAACTCAACATTCACAAGTGGTACCGTTGCTATGATGGTAAGGGTTAATACTTTGAGAGAGTTGAGTAACACTCCCATACTAAGAGAAAGGTGAACTGAGGCTAAACTCTACATTCACAAGTGGTAGCGTAGCTATGGTGGTAAGGGTTAATTCAATGTGGTTGTTGAGTAACACTCCTACTCACTCGCCTGAAGGCTTGCTGGTCTAGCTGGCTGAAGGATTGTTAAAGCTTCAGACCGAAAGCTTGCTGATGCACCTGGCTGAAGTCTTGAGGTGGTAACAGCCTGAAGGCTTGCTTATCTAGCTGGCTGAAGGCTTGTAGTGGTAACAGCCTGAAGCCTTGCAGGTCTACCTAGCTGAAGGATTGTTAAGGTATCAGACTGAAAGCTTGCTGATGCAGCTGGCTGAAGGCTTGTGAGGGCAGCAGACTGTAAGCTTACTGATGCAGCTAATTAAAGACACTAGTCAGCTAATGGTCTGTGTGTAGTCTCAGAAAGTGGATAATCACTATAATTAACCACTGCTTGGTTGACAGGTCGAGTGCCAGTCTTTTGCTGCTCTAATAAATGCGTCTCCATACAGATTGGAGATCCTATACATAGAAAAAACCCGTTCTGGGTTTGATCTTAGCCTGAGTACTGGGTAGATTATCTGAGAACTAAACACATTTATCCGTAATTGTGGCTCTCTTAATTTATTCGTCATCTTTACAGTTATACAACAAATTGAAAATAGCATCTAATGAATTTAAACTAAATTGGTTAAAGTGTTAATTCGCTTATTATATTTTAAGTTAATTAAACGAAAATAAATATATGAACTTAACTTTCGGTCACTTTTCAATAAAATGTGTTAATGACCAATAAAGAAAAGAGTGAATTCAGCATCAGAACCTCTACATCCCACTCGTCAATATTTCTTATCTGGTCCTCTGAAATGCGGGAGAATGCTGCAGAATCTCATTAAAAGCACTTGAATGACGCCCAAACCTCTCCTTTGAACAGAAATGAATCACGTACAACCCCACTTGCCTGTATTTCTATTCAAAACTGTGTGTTTATTGAAGAGATCAAATTTCAATTTACACTTAACTTCTATTCTGTGAATAAGTCAATGGAGTACTATACATTAGAAAATTTTGATTTAAAAATCAATTACAGTAGATGGTAAGTGACTTTATATTAGAAAAAGTAATAAAAAATGAATATATTTTGTCGTGAAACTAAAATTTTTTTAAACTCAATTATCGATGTTAACCAGTCAACATCGATTATAGAATAAACTTTAATATGTAGTCTAAGCTATGGTATTAAATAATAATCCTTCTTTATTAATCAAAACTGATCACAAGTTTTGCTGATGGTTGGGGCACACTAGTTATTACTGTCACATATTAAAGTGTCATATTATGTTATTTCATTCAATTTACACATATATTATCGTGTGGGTTTCTTTTTGCCTTAATTAGAAGAAGACCGATTAGAAAGATGACTTTTCGTTAATACACGGCTAAAACTCATTGATTGATAGGCACCATGATTGAACTCTAGGCTGCTTATATATACATATTTATACATATTATATATTTATATTTATATAACTTAAGCTTCATACACAATTTCATGTATATAGGTCAGTTCGTATATGAGATATCGTGACACCCAGATATACATATAGACATAAATAAAAGTTTTCCAGCCCATCAAGTGAAAGGAGTTGTCTGAACAATAATCGTGTTATTGGCTTTCAGGAATTCAGTAGCTGCATTAGTAACGACTTGTAAGTTAGCGGCTTGTTAAACACATATAAACGTTCATAATGAAGAATTCCTGTAGTTGGAATAAGTTTGAAGTTGTTTTCCCTTACTTAACAGTCGAACATAATTAATTTGTTCGAGTAATTTATTGCAGAGGAGGTCTATGTTACATCATCTGAATTATTGTAGCGAAACTCTTCTAATGTAATCAGCAAGTAGTGGATTCTTGATGAACCACAAGTCAGTCTAAATAAAATTATTTACATTCTTTCCAATGGTGCAGTGTAACGGGTACGGTGGTCATCGCTAGATAACCGAATCAAGCAACGCCGAGCGACGCTTCTGCTTGGATGGGTGACCGCTGTGCGAACCGGTGCTTGCGAGCTGCTCGCTGAAGGGCCATTGGTGGTGGTTCAGAACTCACCTTTATGCACTTAGTCCCCAGGTTATGTGTCAGAGAGGGCTTCTTAGGGATGGTAAAACAAGGCATTTCTTACTTGCTTATAAACATGATAATCCTACAAATGATATATATACAAGAGTATAATACCGGGTATTCGTAAAGTTATTTCAATATTACGATTTTATGCAATGCGTGATCAACGTTGAACAAGACACATTTTCTTTTTTTAAGTTTTTTCTGGTTTTAAATAGATCTAGTATATTTATTAATTACGGTTCATTTATTCTTCTAACGTTACATTGCTTGATCAAAATTATAATTGTTTAATAGGAAGCCTAATTAGAAAAACAGTAACAGTACAGTAATTATAAAATGTTTTTATAATTTGTTAGCCTAATTTCATAAACGTTTACAATACGTTATACTATCGTTAGATGATTATTTTGAACTTATGTAATGATTTATACGTAGAGGTAAACCAGGTACAAAACAAAGCTTCAACCCAAAAATACCAATCCTACTAAGCTGGATGATAAAGGAGTTGCGGAACGTTTGTGCGATGTAGTGGCGCAGCCCGGCGCATTCGGATTTTTGTTACATGCACATCAAAAGCCACGAGACGTACACCAAAGCTTTTGTACTCAAAATTTCCAGAGCATTTCATGTGTATTAAAGTTCTGTACCGCATTTATTCCCATTGGGTTATTGATAGCAGGTACAGTGACAATTTCCTATATACTAAGTGTAAGGTATATTTTACAATATAGTTGATTCTTTTTCCAAAATTCATATTGAACCCGATTATATTTTAAATTTTTTTAAATATAATTTATTTAAACTGTTGTATAAATAATACATTAAATAAGTTATTCTGATATAATCTGTGTTACGACTTTACGTGTATCGTATTGTATTTATATTTAATTAAATAAAAAGTATTATATTTACTTAAATTTTAGACACGGCTCTATTCCATTAATTAACCACTATTACTGTTATTAAATTAACGCATACAGGTTATCTAATTAAATAAACTGAGATCCAAATTCCTCGACCTCAGATAGCGTTGCACGATCTAAGACGTGATCTGAGGTCGGAAATGGCCTTGACCAACAGTTTGGGCTTTGGAGCCATGTGTACTCTCTGTATTGTACTTTTAACAAGAATCTGTCAAAAATAATCTGATCGCATAGGTTGGTACTCACAACATAGGACAACTTAGATGCAATACCATGTTATGAGTATTTGCGCACAACCTCGGGTTGTGCAAAACATTTTTAAATATTACGTGAAATTAGATTAATTTCTACAGAAATCAAACTTTTACTATGGTTATTTACCTATTGATGGCATATAAGCTGTAAATTATAATTAAAAATATTTTATAATGTAATAATCATCAAAATGCTTTGGAGTAAATTTTGGTATAATATAGGTAGAAAAACAGACATATAAATACGTAAAACTCTAGTAAAAAGTTCACAACATCTTATTAAAGCCAAAGTGATCATGATCATACCTATGATTATTGCTCCTTACTTTTAGAAGACTTGATTTTTATATTTTGATTTGATAACTTACGGATTTCTCTTAATGTATTAAATACCAGTTACTTCAAAATGTTCTTCTAAACGTTAAATAAAGCATTTAATTTTTACTCTGTGTACTTTTAAAAATATTGAATTTTTTTAATCAAACAAATCTATCCTAAAGTGGTGATTTGTAAACAACACTATTAGATTCTTATAAAGAAGATTTCCCTGCAAATATAATGAACAAAGAATATAATGTCTATAACTTTAAACGTTTCTGAAGCTCGTTCAAATGTAATAAGGACACGAGTTAAAGACCACGCGGAGAGTTTAGGAATCAAGAGAAACAAACAAAGGGAGAATCTGAAATGTAGGACGTGTTCATTCAGCGCTAGTTGTTCCCAAGCCTTGAGGGAAGAGTAAATAGCAGCTAGAATCAATACAGCGCATCTTATTGGCTGCCAGAGGGGGTTCCTGATTCTACCCCTGTAATGGTATTGGTGAGTTACATTACTTATAAAGGCACTGGTATATCATGTTGGATTGTCTTGTCCATATACTGTCGTATTGTATACTGGATATTAAAAGTAATTATTGATAATCGAGTAAAATCGTGGTTTAAAGCTACAAAATTTTCAAAGGATGAAAATTGCTATCTCTTCATTTCGATGAGACTTAACTTAAGAAACGTCTACGAATATATGTTATACAATAACTAATATTTTACTGCATAGTAGATGTTTTGGAATTATCTATGTATAATAACTCAAAATGTAACTCAAAAACTTGTTTATGTTTGTATTTAAAAGCAACATTTAAAGTGATGGAATAGAGTAAGTTAGATCTAATACAAGAATTGGGGGGTAACAAAGAGTAGGCGTTTACGGTTAATAGAAAAATGAAAATATTTGGCTGTGCGCAATGAAAGTAAAAATGTTTTAATAAGTAGTTATATAAAAGGGCTAATAAATTTTACCTCTTTTAAACCAAAAGAATGTAATATTTTTTAAACCATTTTTACATGATTAATTATAATATCATGCAATATTTTGGACTTAATTTTGTACCAACATTATTGTTTGTCTCAAGAAAAACAAACATAAATAAGTAAAACTCGTAAAAAATTCAGGCGAATTAAATCATTGTGAAACATCAAAACTTTAGAATAAATTCAAGGACAATTCATCTTATAAAGAAGTAAAAAGCCAATTAAATATTAGCGAATCAGTTTAAACTTAAGGTTAAATGAACGGCCGTATTTTCGATCAGTCAAAAAGTTAAGTTTTTTTGGGTTTAGTCTCAAGATCGTTTTATATAAGAAATTCAAAACGTGATAGATAATTTGAAATGTGCTTAAAGCAAAACCAAAAGGAGGTCCTCAATTATGTCAGTCAGTTAATCAATGTTAATTGCAGAGACGTGATTTACATGTATAGCAACCTTCAGTTTCAAAGGTTCAGAGCTATGTTATACATTCTCACCACATTATTATCACACTCAAACATAATAATACAACATTAATGTGACTTTCGTCCATTTGAAATTGTCCATCTATATGACAAAGGACGATCTCTCTGACAAATGTCAAAATCTCGGTAAAATTATATAAAGCTTATGACGCTAACAAGCGTTTCAAATGTGTTTGGAGAAATCTTGGGTATTGCAGCATTCTTTATCCAAATGGGCAGGTTTTCGATGACGTGAACTCTGCTTGTGAGGGCAGATGTTCGTAAACTACTGTTTTATGTCTACCAGTTCAGTAGTTTCCCTGCCTCTGTTCTCCTACGAATGAACGTCTTCTCCAGTTCTCATGGCACATTTGAACATGGGGAACAGAGTTGGTTTTGATGATGTGGATGCTTGGGAGAGTTTACAGCTGCAAGTTTTGAAGGTTTCTCCAGAAAAATCTCTAAAATCCAAATGAGCGATTAATCATATCACTCGCTTTTACAACTCAAACACTTTTACAACCTGGATACTGTCACAGGCACCACACAATACCAGTCCGTTGGTAAGCTGGTGGTAAATCAGGCCGTAATACACTGTCATCAAAACCTTAGCCGGGCAATACTTTTAAATGGGAACAATTTTCGCCAATTTACTGAGTTAGGGAATACTCCTTGTTGAAAAGATAAATTAATGAGTTGGATAAGACGTATCAAAATGTACTTAGTGCATTTTCTTATGAAACACTTTGACATCAAGTTGAGACCATTATAGGTTTTGGTTGGGAGCTGTTGAATAGTTCGATCGACCTGTTATTCAACGAGAGGTTGCCAGTGACATAAAAGTTACTGGACTCTGTCTTCGCGTAGGATTTACTTGAGGCCGTAATGTCCTTGGATCAAAATCACAAGCCACAGACGTGATAAATCAAATGAACTTATTTCTCCTTTGCATTACTACAAGTTTCTCCCAGATTTTATTTTTATTTATTTACAATGTGTTTCTTTATTTTGCTGATGCCCCAAAAAGCTTTAGAAACATTTCCTGAAGAAATTATTGATTTAGATATATTATATATTTTGCAGCTTGGATCACTTTTTCAAGTTTTCCTCCAAGAAGCCTTCAGTGATCTACTTGCCTTATACCTCTTAGTATAACTTTTGGTGTCTCATACTGGTTTTGTAATTTTTGTTTTCATTTTAACGCTCTTGCCACTAATTCTGACCTATTGGCCATAGTTGTTCGAGATGGCTGGGTTAACCATGAAAAATCCAATATTTGAAAGACTTGAAATCACATTGTCTATAGCTGACTGAGTGGTTGCTGTTACTCGTGTCGTAGTCACCAAAAACTCAGAGAGCAATACTTTTTCAAGACTTAGGGGAAAGTCCCTTGTTCAAAAGAAGTCGTTAAAATCTGCAATAAAGGACGAGAAGTGTGTTTTGAACATGCCTTCAACAATCTATTCAAAATTTTATCGAGTCCGGAAGAGTTTTTATTTTTAAGCAGTGTGATAGCTTCAATTATTTCAGCAGGCTGTATCGCAGTTAGTGTAAGAGGTAAGTAAGGCAACCGTGCCGGCATATCTGCAAGCAATTTGGGCTCTACCTTGTTTTCGCTCAAGCGCATCCCTGTGGTTGCAAACTGTGTATTTAGAATGTTACAAACTTTAAGCTCGTTGTTAAGAAAAACACTTCCCAACTAAAAGCGATATTTTGATTGTAGTCGCCACAGGGTCGGAGGCATTAAGCTTAATTATTTTCCAAGCTTCTCTACAAATATTATCTGAATCTCTTAACTTTTCGGAGATGTGGTTTCCTTTAGAATGTCTTATAATTTTCTTATATATTCTTTTACTGTTTTTATAATAAGTAATTTCGTTTTCAGTTGAGTTGTATTTTAAATTTGCATGTAAACGCTTCAATATTTGACTAGATTTAATAATTCCAGGCGTAAGTTATTTCTTAAAACATGCCACATTTATATGGTGATTAAAAACCTTCATAAACAAATTGAATTAATCATCTACTAATGTATTTTTGGAAATATTACCCCACCTCTCGTTTTTTAGAAGATCATTAATATAATCCAAGTTTTCAGCCTTTAAATACCGAACAGTGCGGAAGATGGGCATCTCCAACGCCGACCGGTCAAACCTCACAATCTGAGCCAGGTGATCAGAAAGCCCCGTCCCGACAAGCTCAACATCCACAAGCCGAGCTATATTAGTCATACCCCAGTCTAGAAGTGACGCTCTACCAGTAACCAGGTCCCACTCTGGTTGGGGAGTTCACCTGCTGTCTTCGGTAATAGGAGGTAATAAGATCTCTCATGTAGTACACATCTCCAGTCGATTGAAACCAATTGATATTTATATCCCTATGAGTCAAAATATTTTTATTATTAAACTTACTTATGCAATAAATTCGCAAACTGATAAAAAACAGATCTTTATAGCCATTTGCAGATCGATAATTCCAAATATAGAGATTGAAAAGTATGTTTCGAATTTAACTTTCATACCTACTACCTCAAAATTTAATCCTTCTGAAAACTGAGCAACATCTATTACTGCGACTTCATATTTTACCTTACAGAACATTGCTACCCCTCCAGATTAGCTAAAGTTACTTTTTAAACGATACCCCTGAAATTGTACATGATTTATATTAATTTTTTCAATACCATGCTCCGATATAATTAAAATATCCGGACTCTATACATCCAAAGTAGCTTGAACCATATCAATTTTTCCCCTCAAGTATTGAAAATGTAAGTGCATCGTCTTAAATGGGAAGAACTTTGAACCCTCTCATTGACCCAAGAGAGTGCGACAATCTGTTGCCTCTGGACTACCGAGTACATAAGTAAGGGATTGTCCCGACAGGTCACACCGTACACCAGAGTACAGCTCCGGGCGCCGGTACGACATCCTGTTGCGAACTGAGGACTGGACCGCAGTCTACCGTCGCGGAAGCGCGGGCAGTCCAGTCGACGCGAGGCGGGGTGCTCACCATAAAGAACTCATGTGTAAATTGAATTAATTGAGTTTCTGACGCGATCGTGAGGTTTTAATAGCTTCTGATATTATGTATTTCACTCTCTCCGCAGCAGAATTGTAAGAGGATAATGTAGGGTTTGGTGACGATGGAGTGGCTGTTAGTGAGTGGTGCGACCCAGGCGTGGAGCAGGCAAGAGTTTAGGAGAGTTTCGCTCGGACCGATCATCAGGCGGCTTTTAAATTTTTACTCCAAAAGTCTAAAGTTGAACCAATAGCAACCTGTATACCTGATTTCAAGTTTCTTGGTACTTTTTGTACACAAACACAGAAGAGCAGACGGACATACGCACAAATCGAAACTTAAAATTTAGTTCCCAAAATCAATAACATTCTTCACAAACGATGATTGATAACACTGATAAGTTTCACCGAACTGGTAAATAGATTAATTCAACAGAAAATATGGAGACACTCAGTGGTTGTATTGGCGTCTTGAACACAACGTGCTCAGTTAGGAACAATGTTCTCCTCGATGCCTCAGTGTAACACAAAGGAACTTGAGTGACAGTCGAGAGACACGGGAGGAGATATAATGAGAATACTCCAGTGTTAGTTAAGGTGGTGGAATGCGGTGGCTTATTGACTGTAGGATGTAGTTGCTACAAACTACCTCTAAGCGTACAATTACTCTTTGTTGAATCTTGTTCATAAAAAGCTTGTTAAAGTGTTTTTATGTTTTTACTCTTCAAAAGTGTTCATTTTTATTAGAGTTTGCTCTTAAAGTTAATTCTAGGATATTCTTGTACATATCAAATAAGAAGCTACATTATTGACCCATGGTTTCAATAAGGAGCTTAAGCATGCCTCTGTAATTTGTTTTATAATTTTAAAATATATTGTGTGTATTCCACGCTTCACTGATTACATTATAATGTCAAAATATAAACTATAAACCGTAAATATTACTTCACTTTTAGAAAATTTTTGTAAGTATCTACTTGATTTTAAAGTGGAGGCAAATCACCTTGTAGGAGTAAATACCTGAAATACGTGAAACATTATTGGAAATACAACTAAGATTGTAGCAAGTGCATTTATTATGTTACAGAATTTAGAGTTCTAACCACTTATTAAGAGATCTAATCTAGATTATATACTCTGGTGTGATTAGTATTAATCTACAGTAACTAGTGATATTGTTGAGTCAAATATTCTATCGAATACAAAATCATTCTTTAGCGCCTAGCTTGGAATTAAAACAAACTGTATACACGGAAAAATGTTGAATCACTTGAGAAGGATTTAATTTTGTATGTGTAATTATGAAGGGTGCAAAAGTTTCTGGCGACACAGACCGAGTAAACTAAGCGGATAGTCGTAGTACCAAACAGCTTATTAGAATCAACCAGCAATAGTAAATGAGGTACTACGCAAGATGAATTCATTAAGTACATAAATTTCTAGGCTTTTTACAAATATAAACCTTCCAGCGCTTACAAAAAGTAGGGAAATACATATGACTTGTGGTTTGTTGCAATCATATAGAAAAACACATACAAAACAAACAATGAGCCACTCAGATGTAGTGTAAAGGTTTATATATTTCAAGCATCAAAAACAGAAAGTAACCAGAAAAAGTTGTAGCAATATAACAAAGCCGTGTAACATCAAATTTCAAAGCGGTAAGTTGTATTAAAATTCTAAAAGTAATTTAGGGTACAAGGAATGGCTGGTCTTACCTGTGTTCCAAAGTGATCTGTCTTTGTTCCCTCTAATAGAATTATTATCCCTTCTAGCTCTGTTGAAAAAGACAGATTTTACATGTGACTGTTAGCTCGAAATTTCAAATTAGAGATGAAGTATTAGAATTATGTTTAACTCGCAAAACACTGATGGGGCAGTAACTTCAGTGTTATCATGTAACTATAATCGTAATATTTTCAGACATTTAGAAACACCATAATGCTGCAACTCTGAAACAGAACCTTGTTATAATAGTGAACTTATGAAAGTCGAATTGGATACGTCTATAACTTAAAATGGCATCAATCTTTAAAACTTTAGTGTTATAAGAAAGCTAGAATAAAAGTAGCTTTAAATAGCTCGGCAGTTTCCAGAAAAATGTGTATTGTTATATGTGTTATGAAATACTGAAAATAAAGTTTTTCACAAAGGTGAATGACCGCCATCTTGAAACGTGTGTTTAGACTAGCTAACGAACTCTAACAAGCTATACTGTTTAAACACTGCCTGTGGATCGTTAATCTTATATATATAAAAGAAAGTCGTGTTAGTTACACTATTTATAAGTCAAGAACGGCTGAACCGATTTGGCTGAAAATTGGTAGGGAGGTAGCTAAGGACTGGGAGAAGAACATAGGATACTTTTTATCCCGTTCCCGATTCAGGATTCCGCCCCACTGGTCTCTAAAAGTTCAGAAATACCCGTAAGAAATGCATTGCAGCAAACATATGTTATTAAGTGAAAGAGCCTTTTCAAATTTAATCAGCTGTTCTTTGTAAACATATATAATGCGACAAAAGAAATTTATATGGTTATAATATAATTTAATTACTATTTTAAATTTCTTTACACTTATAGTTTGAAAGCATAGAGTAAGCTTAAGAGAAACAGCAAATTTTGTTTCAACTGTTTCTGCAATCACTGTTAAACATAGACTATCCAGATAATACAATTCAAATTTGACGTAAAAATTCACCTTTAACTGCAATATTTATCTAATATAAACCATGCTCATGCGTGATCAGAAGAGCAATGCAGATATCAAAATTACTATCTTACGTTGGCTACAAATATAAAGAATGTTATAAAACCAACCTTAGTTGTTTTTTTTTTGACAGAAGTATGGTTCTCAAAACTCCGTGTGTACATATTCTCTCGATCGAGACAACAAAGCAAGCTCAATCATGGCATCGGAGATATAACTAATTTAATCCAGAAGTGATACACGCGCAAAGCTTAAAATAAAAACCATACGCAATTTCGCTTAACATCTGAAGCTCATAATCATTAGACTGTAATAATATGTACCTAAGATATGCCTATTTTCGTTTCAAAATTACATTGAGCGCCATCATTTATTACATTGAATTCCGCGCTAATGAATTCCGACTTTTTGACTCCTGTCCACGATGGTCTAGTATAGTTCAATTGTATACTAAAATCATAGAATATTGGAGAAAAATTCCAGTTATTTCACAGGTGCATATCGAGACTGTTTTAAAATTTAAATCTTAAATATATCATGAGCTTGGAGTATCTGTCAGTGACTATTTATCTCAGAAGGGTAATAACGACGTTTAAAAGAAATATGCTCTCCTACGTCCCAATTTTTCTGTAGAAAATCGCGTGAGAAGCCGTGGGTAACAGCTAGTTATAAATGTATTGAGAACGACAACAGTTACCGTGTTAACAATTATTATTACCACAATGTTGCATAATACCTAAAACTTAAAACATTTTAGGATGTACAAAATGCACGGAAGAAGAAACATTATTGTATATGGCCTAATATTTCCAAAAAAGAGGTTTTGCGGTATAATATATCATCACTGATAGATGACCCGTCCTTCTCTAAACTTTTATTTATTAAGACTGATTAACCAACTCAACCAAAAAATGTGCAATTTATGTCCTTTTATCAAGTTTAGTCTGGGTATTTTAAAATTACGAAACTTATCTTGTTAACAAGATCGGGTTATATTGCATACGCTCATCTCGTAACATTTTCGGATTATTTCAGTTTTGCATTTTAGATTTACAAAAATCTCGCCGGAATTCCGTCTTGAGGGCAATCGCGATATGAAACTTAGAAACTAAACAAAAACGCCATGTGTTGTTTAAACAGTAAATAGAAACAATACAAGAATACAACTCTGGTATTATTATTATAAGATGAAGACGCTTAATATGTAATTTACTGTCTTTATGTCTATTTTTACAGTTAAGTTAAATTGTAAAGACATTATTTTTACGCCCTAATTTTCTGTTTGAAGATCTGTAGGATGTGTTTCAACAAAAAATCCTTCAATTATATGGAAATGCTGTTTATTTCTTTAAGTTTATAAGTGGCATCTGCTGGGATATTTCATTGAGCATATCAGCGGGAAGGTTCATTGACAAGTGAGAAGGTTCAATTGAGAGTAAAATAGTTTCAAAACAATAGTAATTTTCACAAATAAATCATTTATGATTATTCTCATCAGGTTTAAAGTTTCCCCCAACAAATCACCATGACGCGTGCGAAGTTTGCTCCACTTTCACCGCGCTTCTTCTTTCACTGAGGTAAGTGGCTAAAGTTCGCACTTGAGGCTATCTTGATTGACCAGCTCAGTAACAGCCTGTATGAATGTCAACCTTGTTTTTATTGCAGTAGTTGACCGTTCATAGATCGATACATTTATTGTTTTTAGTCATGTTAAATTGCG
The DNA here is from genome assembly GCF_021130785.1 of Homalodisca vitripennis. Lineage (NCBI taxonomy): Eukaryota > Metazoa > Arthropoda > Insecta > Hemiptera > Cicadellidae > Homalodisca > Homalodisca vitripennis. The sequence goes on from NC_060209.1 coordinate 2,240,665, forward strand.
AAAATTAAAGCAATATACCGTATATAAACATAAGTTCCAACAGAGCTTAAAGAATTTTTAAAAATCAATTGATCGATCAAGGAGAAGGGCAAACACGATTCTAAATTTGTTATTATATGTTTAAATTACACAATTAAAACTTATATGAGAAATTATTCAGTATTTATATTAAATAAATGAATAGAAGAAACAAATTTTTTGTAATAAACCAAAAACTTTTTAGAATCAACAATTGTGACTACAGTCAAAGCCTGTAACATTTCAATAATACTATTCTTATACAGTAATTATAACAAATTAACCTAGAGCAAACATGAATGTAATATTGCGAGGCGAGTATGAACAATACGAGGGGCAATGACCAGATCACCTGATATTAGAAATACTGCGAGGATCAAAGGTAGATAGATATATTCCTAGTGAGGAATGCCACTGTAGATTCTAAACTGCCCACTTGAGAATGATTATAGTAACCTTGTTTTTGAGATAAAACTAATACCCTTATTAACTTTACTTTAAACTAATATTATAAAGTACTTATTACATGAAGTGCGTACAAACATATGGTTAAAACAACGAGTGAGAGATAGCGAGAGAGAACAAGAGGGGTAGAGCAATCGCACAGCAAACTCATATATTGTTTTATTGCGACAAACCTGGTAACCTAGTTTATTGTGAATATTGTCTTACTTGTTTACTTTTACGATTAGCGGCATGGTAACTTTTTGTAGCAGCCGTAAAGACTCGGTCCTATTGGTTACAAGTAAATGTTAATACATTTCTACATAACAATACAAGTGGCAAATGTTTAAGTTAAATACAAACCCAGAGCGTGATTCTGTAACATTTCTCTCGGATTGGACAAAGCAATGCCGTATAGAGAAATACATTTGTTCAATCAGTTATTCTCTAATAATCAATTTGGCTCAGTACAAGAGGTACAGCTCCACTGGCCAGCTCCACAGGGTAGTTCGTGCCGAGAGTGACAGCAAACATAACAGTACAAGAGGTGCAGCTCCACTGGCCAGCTCCACAGGGTAGTTCGTGCCGAGAGTGACAGCAAACATATCAAAACAAGAGGAGCAGCTCCACTGGCCAGCTCCACAGGGTAGTTCGTGCCGAGAGTGACAGCAAACATATCAATACAAGAGGTGCAGCTCCACTGGCCAGCTCCACAGGGTAATTCGTGCCGAGAGTGACAGGAAACATATCAGTAAAAGAGGTGCAGCTCCACTGGCCAGCTCCACAGGGTATTTCGTGCCGAGAGTGACAGGAAACATATCAGTAAAAGAGGTGCAGCTCCTCAGGCCAGCTCCACAGGGTATTTCGTGCCGAGAGTGACAGCAAATATATCAGTACAAGAGGTGCAGCTCCTCAGGCCAGCTCCACAGGGTATTTCGTGCCGAGAGTGACAGCAAATATATCAGTAAAAGAGGTGCAGCTCCTCAGGCCAGCTCCACAGGGTATTTCGTGCCGAGAGTGACAGCAAATATATCAGTACAAGAGGTGCAGCTCCACTGGCCAGCTCCACAGGGTAGTTCGTGCCGAAAGTGACAGCAAACATATCAATACAAGATGCAGCTCCACTGGCATTCGTGCCTCCATACAAGAGGTGCAGCTCCACTGGCCAGCTCCACAGGGTAATTCGTGCCGAGAGTGACAGCAAACATATCAGTAAAAGAGGTGCAGCTCCACTGGCCAGCTCCACAGGGTAATTCGTGTCGAGAGTGACAGGAAACATATCAGTAAAAGAGGTGCAGCTCCACTGGCCAGCTCCACAGGGTAATTCGTGCCGAGAGTGACAGGAAACATATCAGTAAAAGAGGTGCAGCTCCACTGGCCAGCTCCACAGGGTAATTCGTGCCGAGAGTGACAGCAAACATATCAGTAAAAGAGGTGCAGCTCCACTGGCCAGCTCCACAGGGTAATTCGTGCCGAGAGTGACAGGAAACATATCAGTAAAAGAGGTGCAGCTCCACTGGCCAGCTCCACAGGGTAATTCGTGCCGAGAGTGACAGCAAACATATCAGTAAAAGAGGTGCAGCTCCACTGGCCAGCTCCACAGGGTAATTCGTGCCGAGAGTGACAGCAAACATATCAGTAAAAGAGGTGCAGCTCCACTGGCCAGCTCCACAGGGTAATTCGTGCCGAGAGTGACAGCAAACATATCAGTAAAAGAGGTGCAGCTCCAGTGGCCAGCTCCACAGGGTAATTTCGTGCCGAGAGTGACAGCAAACATATCAGTAAAAGAGGTGCAGCTCCACTGGCCAGCTCCACAGGGTAGTTCGTGCCGAGAGTGACAGCAAACATATCAGTACAAGAGGTGCAGCTCCAGTGGCCAGCTCCACAGGGTAATTCGTGCCGAGAGTGACAGCAAACATATCAGTAAAAGAGGTGCAGCTCCAGTGGCCAGCTCCACAGGGTAATTCGTGCCGAGAGTGACAGGAAACATATCAGTAAAAGAGGTGCAGCTCCACTGGCCAGCTCCACAGGGTAATTCGTGCCGAGAGTGACAGCAAACATATCAGTACAAGAGGTGCAGCTCCACTGGCCAGCTCCACAGGGTAATTCGTGCCGAGAGTGACAGCAAACATATCAGTACAAGAGGTGCAGCTCCAGTGGCCAGCTCCACAGGGTAATTCGTGCCGAGAGTGACAGCAAACATATCAGTAAAAGAGGTGCAGCTCCACTGGCCAGCTCCACAGGGTAATTCGTGCCGAGAGTGACAGGCAAACATATCAGTAAAAGAGGTGCAGCTCCACTGGCCAGCTCCACAGGGTAGTTCGTGCCGAGAGTGACAGCAAACATATCAGTACAAGAGGTGCAGCTCCACTGGCCAGCTCCACAGGGTAGTTCGTGCCGAGAGTGACAGCAAACATATCAGTACAAGAGGTGCAGCTCCAGTGGCCAGCTCCACAGGGTAATTCGTGCCGAGAGTGACAGCAAACATATCAGTACAAGAGGTGCAGCTCCACTGGCCAGCTCCACAGGGTAATTCGTGCCGAGAGTGACAGCAAACATATCAGTACAAGAGGTGCAGCTCCACTGGCCAGCTCCACAGGGTAATTCGTGCCGAGAGTGACAGCAAACATATCAGTACAAGAGGTGCAGCTCCACTGGCCAGCTCCACAGGGTAGTTCGTGCCGAGAGTGACAGCAAACATATCAGTACAAGAGGTGCAGCTCCACTGGCCAGCTCCACAGGGTAGTTCGTGCCGAGAGTGACAGCAAACATATCAGTAAAAGAGGTGCAGCTCCACTGGCCAGCTCCACAGGGTAGTTCGTGCCGAGAGTGACAGCAAACATATCAGTACAAGAGGTGCAGCTCCACTGGCCAGCTCCACAGGGTAGTTCGTGCCGAGAGTGACAGCAAACATATCAGTACAAGAGGTGCAGCTCCACTGGCCAGCTCCACAGGGTAGTTCGTGCCGAGAGTGACAGCAAACATATCAGTACAAGAGGTGCAGCTCCACTGGCCAGCTCCACAGGGTAGTTCGTGCCGAGAGTGACAGCAAACATATCAGTACAAGAGGTGCAGCTCCACTGGCCAGCTCCACAGGGTAGTTCGTGCCGAGAGTGACAGCAAACATATCAGTACAAGAGGTGCAACTCCACTGGCAAGCTCCACAGCGTAGTTCGTGCCGAGAGTGATAGCAAACATATCAGTACAAGAGTTGCAGCTCCACTGGCCAGCTCCACAGGGTAGTTCGGCCGTGATAAATATAGTATTTATATTTGGGGGCAACAATTGATATCTGTCGCTCGCTCATTCATTATATATTATGTTTAATTAAATAAATAAATATATTTAAAGTGAATAAACGTAATATACACCGTTATTTTATGTAATAATTTAATTATGATATTATTAAAAATATTTGTTGGTTAATTTAGAAAACATTTATTTTTTTTGATGTTGTATTTACTTTAAACTTTAATTTGAGATATTCAATTTAAATCGTAACGCTAATTATCCTTTATTGATAATTTACTTAGAGAATATAATCGTTTATAAGCAAGCCTTAGGAGATCAAAGATTGTAAGACTGAAATGCGTTAATTATTTCCTCAGAAATACCTTGACAAGGGAAACAGCCACTCAAATGAGGCGCTCCTAATTTCTCTCCTCTTCTGCTTCACCAGGCATAACACCTGCACAACTCATTAAATCTTCGCTCTTTTGCGTTTAGTTAATCTTTTTTGTAAGAAACAAATTGTATTGAAATTTAAATTAAACTGTTCCAACTAGCTGCTCTATTTAATAAGAGAGAAATACAAAATACGAATGTACAAATAACGAAAAACTTTTATAGGTCAGCGATTATCAATGTAAACATTTTTATAATCGTTAATAAGTTTTTAGGCATTTTGTGTTTCAATAAATTACATTAACGCATTTACGTTTCTTATGTTGTAAATTTTACTAATCCATGCTTATACCAGATCTTGGGGTATTCGTTTTGTTATAAAAAAAATGGTTTCTAAGTTGTAAAGTGTATGTGCCTATGTCTATATTATCCGAGAAGTTTTAGCTACATTAAATTTTTAAAAAGATATTTTTAATACTTTATCAGGAAACTGTTAAAGGGAAAGGATTTTGGTTTAGGGAAAATAAGAAATAAAAACACCCATCTATCGTTAAGTAGATTTTTAACTGCAATTCCATTTGGAGCTTCAAATCCATTGAAAGGAAAGTCGATAGTGTAACACCCGAATAGTAAATCCGATAGGCTTACGCGAATGTTCGGTTGTGCTCTGAAATGAACAAAATGTCCTTTATGGTGTAGTGCTTGGCAAAGCCAACTCGATGCATATCGATAGATTTGTACTATTAGATAGGGGTTTACACTATACATGATAAATCATTCCTCTCACACTACTCTTTTAACGTATATTGCCGATACATCAAGCTAATATTATATTACTTTAACAATTAAAAGATTGTTGCAAAATGTAAATTCAATTCAATTACTAAGACTTGAATAAAATACCCAACATTTTAAAACGGTAAACTTATATCACCTTTGTGGTAAAATTCAGTGAAACTATAAATTGCAATAAGCATCTATAGTATCATTAGATACAATTGAAGACTTTCTATCTATCTGAAACAAAAAGTTATGTCCAGGGAAGTAGATCTTCGTTCAGTTTAAATAGCTGATAACAAAAGCAAGTGATACTCAAAAGATATTGTCAAACGTAATGCATATTTATTTAGCTGTTTGTTGGCAACATCCATAAATCTACTTACCATTCACCTTGTAATAATTCAGTAAAATAATATGAACTATCTTTTTAGAGTTTTTAAACATAATTGAAGGATGCGTGATAGGCTTCCCCATTATACTAAACAAATTTAGGATTAAAACAGAAACACGATACTGTTTTGTTACCAGTGACAGCCCGGTTGATAAAAAAGTTAGTAGTTAATTAATTAATAGTATAATTTAATTTAAGATATAATAAACATATAAGGGAATAGAAAGAAAATAACGTTTTTATCGCCTCACTTGCTGCTTTTGTGTCGTGGAAATTAATTATCATTGGTTTCTTCATCAAATTATTGATTACGATGCTATTTACCTTTCATGTATCCAGCATACTTCCACCTCTATATCAGAAGGCTAAAATCAATATTTGAAAATGCGTTCTGTCATCTGACGAAACTCATAAATGATATTTTTAAAGTTCTCATCTACTGATAATAACTATGCTACATCCGTTTTCGACACCTACTACTAACCGAACTGCTAACACCTTACCTCTTTCACGGCTCACACGGTACAAGTATCCTTGCGCCGGCCACTTTATCCAAACAAATTTTGAAATAGGAAATCATAGGCGAAGTCCATCATAGTATCTCTGTAAACATTGCATAACATTCCTTGCATCGTACCTTTTGTACAAGTAAATATTTTGAGATAATTTCACACTCAACTTTCACATAATATTTTTTGTTTTTCAATACTTATCAGGTTAAAATGAATCGTCAATAGCGATAATGGAAGGAAAATCTCTTTTGCCACTCATCACTTTTTTATATAACAACACTCCACTGGCCTCCTAGTGCTATTCTCTCTATCAGAGTTATGAGACTCTATTAAAAGTAGATATCACAAAGACGACTAAGCGTTTTCTTGATTTTTTGACTATTTTTATTTTAGCTCGGCTGATTTTAGTTTCACAATTTGAACTAGTTGTATGTATTTAAACTGGGAAATACCATCAAAACTAAAAAACAGGGATACGCTATATAACTGTACACATAATGAAACAAATATGTTATAAATATCTATTTATATATTATATTTATATTAATTTAATTATTTATTCATATAATGTTAATATATATTTCACATAAAAATATAAATTTAGTGCAACCAATAAGGGACTAGAAGATTCACAGCTGGAGTATTCAGTTATGAAATTTATTTTAGTGTCATTAGCTAATAAAAATATATAAACTTAATGCTTACCGTTACATGAAACGACAGCTGAATTACAATGTTAGCTAACCTCCAAATGTGATTGGAGGTAATCATGACATCTTTGTACTAGAGTTAGAAAGTATTTGTTTACCAGAAAATATCAAATCTATCACAAATCAATCAAAATTCAAAAAGGCGTTGAAACAATATTTAATAGAAAACAAATTTTATTCCGTGGGCGAGTTCTTGGAACTCAGCAACCAACGTTGTCAGAGCTGAAAGATGTGGGGAGCTGAAGGGTGTGCGACTAAGTTAATATGACAGATTGTGTAATATGTGTATATGTGTAGTTATTTATTGGATGTATTTTTATTATTATTATTATTACTGTTACTTATTTGAAATGTTTATTTAATTTAAATTTTTAATGTTTTATACATTTCGAAGCTTATTGGCTGAAAAATAGGATTAGTGACTGATGTCATACAATTTTGTACAATTGTTAAATAATGACAATTAAGAATTATTGAATTGAATTGAATAAAGTAGACTAAGGCTTGATATATTTATAAATTATATTAAAGTATTGTCGGCTTCATAATTAACCAATGGAATATCTTCATTATAAGTTAATTTAACAATAATGTGAACAACAGAATAGTGCATGTATTAATATTTCTATAAATACAAAGGTTTCAAGGGAGTACATACAAAATATGTTTAAATCTTAAAAGGCTATTCCTTCCAGTACGATACATTTATTGCAGTTCAAATATTTACTTACAAAGAAAAAAAATATTTCATGCGTAATAAATATCGTATAGTGTGGGCCTTCATAACATATTTTACATACCATACCATCGTTAATTAGCATGTGTGATTTTTTTAACGTAAGTTGATTTAAAGATATTTTTTTCAAATTTTCAATGCAAAAAGCATGAATAACCTTGCCTCCTTAGGCTAATGCCTGTAACATGAAATGCCCCTTACATTTAGTTTCCATAACAGAATCTGTAAGATATACGTGTGAATCAAAACCTAGAACCAATGATGTCGTTTCTCGTAGTAACATTTTATATAATTTTTCATTTGTCTTATCAAGTCTATCAATAAATATTACAACATTTTAACTGTTTTTTATTTTCGCTCAATATATTTTATTTAAATAATTTACCTCATTGTTATATTATGTAGAAATATAGTATAGCTATACATAATAGAGTATACATGGTGTTAAATACCTTTTGGTGCAGAGTATTTTTTGCTTCAATTCAATCGGTGAAAATAAGCAAAAACATCACTATTAGCTACTTTTACTTATTCAAAATTGTTCTCCATTTTTACTACAAATATTCGTATTTCGTACTCGTGGTGACGATGAAGTTATATTTTATATTTGAATGCCATGTCATGTCAATGTTACCGTCACTACCGGTAACATTATAGTGGCGTTCTATAAGTGTAAATACAAATTACATAGAAACAAAACCAAAAGAAATAAATACTAAGAGATAGAAATATTAATTGAAAATCGACTAAAATTTACCTTATTTTTATGGATATATAATAAATAATTGTAAATGCTTATTGTCTACTATCTTGCAATCTACTTCAGTCAAGAAGTCTCGTACATACAGATTTCATTAGAGTATTCAAACGTGTTCTTATACTCATTATAATTCAAGATTGAGACTTTATCGCTTATAATTAACGACGTGTTTATCTGTTAAAACAAACAATCTCACGCACAATAGGTTACGTTCGTTGCTTGCTTTAAAATACGGGCCGGCCATTTGTGCTAGAGCAGGGAGAAGTTATGGCCAGTTAAGCAGACTGATGTCTGGCCATATGTTTCTCTTGTTTTATCCGAACTGCCTCAACTTGTTATCCATTTTTGTCGACATTCAAGCTATCTTTTTACAAACAGTTCATAAAAACTCAACAAGTTATTTTTATGGACAAGTTTTTTCATGTAAGTAATCAACAGTGACTCTTAGTACACTATTACACCAATTATTAGTGACGCCTAGGTATCAAATAAAATCCGGATGTGTACGTTTTGGAAACATTGAATATACAATTACTTGATAAAAGGTACTATTATGTACAAGTATATAAAAACGTATTAAACGTTGTGTTTAATCCAAAAAAGAGGAGAGGAAAATAATTTATAATTTAATATCAAAAGATAATACAAAAGAAAGAAATATAGAATAAGTTATAAATTACATTTAAGTAATTATATCAATATAATTATTACAGAAACATTATTAAAGTGTTTCCGAAAGCCTCAAAATATATGTTAAAATTTATTATGTGTAAAAGCATAATAATAAGTTTCATCGTGAAACTTAAAGTAACAAACTACATACGCTTATTCTTAATCTATAAATTGTCTATTCATGACCAACAATAATATTTTTATGAATGTACCTTTTTTGTACCCACTATTCTTTTAATCTTTTTAGAATATTATCTAGCCAGTCATTTAGTGAAACACAAGAAACTCAAATTTAAATATTATGTTAATTAATATGAATTAGAAAGCTTATGAACGATTTGGAGTACATTTTGCATAATTTTATACTTCTGTTAGTTACAAATCTAGTTTTATTTGGATATAGCACAACCTCATAGAAACTAAGTAAATAAATCTCAAGCAGACTGAATTATAGTAAAGCTAGAATCAAGCACCGTATCCCTAACGAGCAAACATCACAAAATTACGCGCTCAGTAATCATACGATGTCAAGATGCATTTGCGCTCATTAACCAAACTATGTCAAGATGTCTCAGCGCACAGTAACCATACTATGTCAAGATGCCTATGCGCTCAGTAATCATACGATGTCAAGATGCATTTGCGCTCATTAACCAAACTATGTCAAGATGTCTCAGCGCACAGTAACCATACTATGTCATGATGCCTATGCGCTCAGTAATCATACGATGTCAAGATGCATTTGCGCTCATTAACCAAACTATGTCAAGATGTCTCAGCGCACAGTAACCATACTATGTCATGATGCCTATGCGCTCAGTAATCATACGATGTCAAGATGCATTTGCGCTCATTAACCAAACTATGTCAAGAAGTCTTTGTGCTCAGTAAGCATTCTATGTCATGAAGCCTCTGCGATCAGTAACCGTACTATGTCAAGAAGCCTATGCGCTCAGTAACCGAACTATGTCAAGATGTCTCAGCGCACAATAACCATACTATGTAAAGATGCCTATGCGCTCAGTAATCATACGATTCCAATATGCCTTTGTGCTCAGTAACCATTCCATGTCAAGAAGTCTTTGCGCTCAGTAAGCATTCTATGTCATGAAGCCTCTGCGATCAGTAACCATACTATGTCAAGATGCCTATGCGCTCAGTAATCATACGATTTCAAGATGCCTCTGTGCTCATTAACCTAAATATGTCAATAAGTCTTTGTGCTCAGTAAGCATTCTATGTCATGAAGCCTCTGCGATCAGTAACCATACTATGTCAAGAAGCCTATGCGCTCAGTAACCGAACTATGTCAAGATTTCTCAGCGAACAGTAACCACAGATATGCCCATGATTGCGGCATATTATGGGCTAATTCACTCTCACCTTTCCTATGGAGTGGTGTTGTGGGGGGCCTGTACAGGCAATAATTTCCTGAGGGTGTTCAAATTGCAAATAAAAGCTATTCGTATCATCGCAAAGTTGAATTTCAGAGAGTCGTGCAGGACAGCATTCAAAACTTTGCAACTGTTGACTTTGCCCAGTCTCTACATTTTAGAAACATCTTGGTTCTGTTTGTCTAAATGTGCCCTAACCAGGGGACGTGACATACACGGGTATGAGACTAGAGGCAGAGATAACTACCGTACTGGAAGACATAGAACGGTGGTTTATGAGCACTTACCTTCGCAGGCAGGTGTTCATTTCATCAACAGTTTGCCAAATTTTATTACAAACGCCCAAACGCCCAAGGCGTCAAAAGCTCGTCTTAAGCGCTTCCTGGTGTCAAATGCATTCTACAGCGTTGACGAGTTTCTGGCGTTTAACTGGGAGACCGCCCAATTCGATGACTGACTCCAGCGCTGAAAGTGGGTTGAGATTGGCGATGGATGAATGAGACTGGAATGCATGAACATTATGTAAGTTTGGACGTGGTGGTAATGTGGTATGCGAGTTTTTAAATTTATAATTAATTCTGACGTTTGCCATACAATGTGTAATTGTGACGAGCAATAAAAGATTTGATTTGATTTGATTTGAACCATACTGTGTCAAGATGCTTATGCGCTCAGTAATCATACGATTCCAAGATGCCTCTGTGCTCAGTAACCATTACATGTCAAGATGTCTCAGCGCACAGTAACCATACTATGTCAAGATGCCTATGCGCTCAGTAATCATACGATGTCAAGATGCATTTGCTCTCATTAATAAAACTATGTCAAGAAGTCTTTGTGCTCAGTAAGCATTCTATGTCATGAAGCCTCTGCGATCAGTAACCATACTATGTCAAGAAGCCTATGCGCTCAGTAACCGAACTATGTCAAGATGTCTCAGCGCACAGTAACCATACTATGTCAAGATGCCTATACGCTCAGTAATCATACGATTCCAAATCAAATCAAATCAAATCAAATCTTTTTTATTGCGAAGACAATATTTACATTGTATGGCAAACGTCATGGGGTTTTTTAAAATTTCTAACATTCATACAACAATACACACTCACACATACAATTTTGCAGTTACGCCTCTTTCATCCATCGCCAATGCTACCCACTTAGTACAGCGGAGTCAGTCTTCTAATTGGGCGGTCTCCCAGTCGAATGCCAAAAACTCACCTGCATTATAGAATGCTTGTGACACCAATAGGCGTTTAAGGCGAGTCTTTAACGCCTTAGGCGTTGGGGCATCTTTAATTGAATTGGCAGTCTGTTGAGGAAATGAACACCCGCCTGCGAGGGCAGGCGCTCATAAACCACCGTTCTGTGTCTCCCAGTTCGGTAGTTAGCACTCCCACGTGTCTCATACATGTGTATGTCTCGGCCTCTGGTTAAGGCACATTTACTCACACAAAAAAAATTGTTGTTTCCAAAATGTAGAGGCACGGCAGAGTCAACAGCTGCAATTTCTTGAAAGCTTCCCTGCACGACTCTCTAAATTTGATTTTGGCGATTATTCGAATTGCTTTTTTTTTGAAAGTCTGAATACTCTTTGAAACTGTGTGTTTGCGCAAGCTCCCCAAAGGACCACACCGTAAGACAGATGGGGGTAAATCAGTCCATAATACGCCGTAAATCAGTACCTGACTCGGGCAGTATTTGGCTAAAGATCTCAGAACAAAAATTCCAGAGCAGACTTTGGCGCAAACATAGTCAATATGCTCATTCCAAGTCAGCCCTCGATCAAGGTGCATTCCTAGGAATTTTGAAGAGCTGACTTCTTCCAGTGTGGAGTCATCTAACAAAATGGCAGGCCCACACTGGTTGCCTGCGGTGCGCAAGGCAAAATTCAAAACGTTGGTTTTTGAAGAGTTTTGTTGTAAGATTGAGGCTGTGAAAGTATTGGACACAGTTGTTGATATCAACATAAGCCTGTTGTTTTCCAACACTTCACTTGATGTTGCATTGAAAAAGAGAGTCGTATCATCGGCAAAACTGCACTAATTTTCCATGCAGAAGCGATGATTTAAGATCATTGACGTAAAGCAGGAAAAGCACAGGACTGAGGATGGATCCCTGTGGGACTCCATAACTCAGTTCTATTTGTTTGGACGACTTGCTAGATATCTGAACAACTTGGGATCTGTGAGTTAAAAACGAACAAAGCCATTTTAAGAGGCACGCCTCGAATACCGTGGGACTCAAGTTTGTCAAGCAGCGTACCGTGGTCAACGCAGTCGAATGCTTTGGACAGGTCTAAGAACACACTCATTGAGTGGTTACGACATTCAATCCCCTCTACAATCATATCGACAAGACTCACGACTGCGTCTGTTGTCGATTTGCCCTTCCTGAATCCAAATTGTTCACTTGAGAGCTGATTGCATTTGTCCAAAAACCGAAGCATTCTTATAAGAAAAAGCTTTTCAAAAATTTTGCTCAGCACTGGCAAAATTGAGACAGGGCCGGTAGTTAGTGATTGAAGTTGGGTCGTCCTTCTTGAAAATTGGAACAACTTTAGCAATTTTCAGGAGAGAGGGGAACACTCCTGTTTGGAATGAATAGTTTACCAATTGAGTTAAAGGTCTCACTAAATGCTTGCAGCATTTTTTTATGAGCCACGGGGACATTAGATTTGAGGTCATTTGATTTTTTGGCTGGAGCTTGCTGAATAATTCGGTGAAAGCTCATCCTCAACGACAGGAGCCAACGCCATTGACGATGTGGGGCTCTGTCTTCGCGAGGGCCGTACTTGGGGTTCAGATGGCCGAGGAACCCTGCCCACCAGCAACGGATGCGAAAAAATCCATTGAACTGATTGGCAATCTCTGTTTCGTCCTCCACAAGCCTATCCCCAATTTTTAATTTTAATTTCTTTGTGAGCTTTTGTTTTATTGTTAATGATGCCCCAAATTGTTTTTGAAACGTTTTTGGAAGAGAGAATGGATTTTGAGACATCATATGCTTTTGCGGCTTGAATCACTTTCCTGTATATTTTTTTATAAATTTTTGAAAAAAAATTTTGAATTGTTCGCTTGAAGTATTTTTATAAACTTCGGAGAAGAATTTTAGTTTCTCTCTAGAAACTAAAATACCCGTTGTGATCCAGTTGTTTTTTTTTATTTGTGTGCAAACATTGATCCGTTTTTGTAGGGCAGCAGATGTTAATGTGGAAATTTAGAGTGTCGTTAAACAATTTAAATTGCTGCTCTACAGGTTGAAATGAATTTAGAAAATCCCATCTTTCGTTAGAAAGGGAAATGTTGAGGTGAGCAATGTTTTCTGGCCTTATGTCTCTTACTGTTTGTTTAAATTTTGGGCTCCCCTTTGAATTGTACCCCACTAATGATGGCTTCTTGCCATAGTGGTCTGAAATAGCTGTATTCACCACAGACACTGCGACACCTGGGTGGTTGGATATGATGTTGTCGATAGCCGATTTTGTTGTAGCCGTCACTCTCGTCGGAGTTTTGACTAGCACTCCAGGTCAAATGACCTAAGTAAATCGACTAATCGAATTGTGGAATGGTGAGTATTATCCAAGGCGTCTATGTTGAGATCCCCCCATCACGACAAATTCTTGACGTTGTTTTAGTCAGGCATGTCAATAATTTTTCGAATTTAGAAAAAAAGATGTCTTCATTACCACTGGGAGACCTATAAATTCCGATCACGAGTAATTTTGATTGTGTCGTTTGAAGTTTGATCCCGACTGCTTCAAAAATCTTTTTCGGTTGATTGTTGGATCGGAAAAGGTGTAGATAACAGATTTTGTTTAAGAAAAATAGCAACTCCTCCTCCTTTGGAGTGGTTTCGACAAAACGCGGAAGCCAATTTGTAATTTGGGATTTTGCACAGTGCGATGTTCTCCATGTTGAAACCACTTTCGGTTACTACAAGCAGATCAGTTTTCAGATCCTCGCACATAAGTTGAATTTGGTCCAGTTTGTTGGTTGCAAATTGAGAATTTTGATGAAGCAGTCTGAATTCAGTTTGTTTTTGAGTGTTTGTTTGTTTTAATTGAGTTTTGTTAGTCAATTTTTGTCCGCTGTTTTCCAAGTGGGGTCCCTAAAAAAACAGCATTTGGAGATGAAGATCTTACTGCATCTGCGTAGCTGTCGTGGGGTAGTGTCCAAGGTGTAGTCGGACTGGGTGGGCACACAGGGAACCGCAGTGTCAGTAGTCAACCCCGGCGATTCCAAGATGCCTCTGTGCTCAGTAACCATTCCATGTCAAGAAGTCTTTGCGCTCAGTAAGTCATTCCAATTTTTAAAAAGGACGATCCTTATGTCGCAAGTAACTATCGTCCAATTTCCATTCTTCCGGTCCTCAGCAAAATTTTCGAAAAAGCCTTCCTTCGACGATTAGAAGATTTCTTCAATCGCTTTGAAGTTATTTGTAATGAACAATTTGGATTTAGAAAAAACAAATCGACTATTGATGCTGTCACGAGTCTCATTGATTCTGTTGTCGATGGTTTGGAGAGGCGGGAACATGTGCTTAGCATATTTCTCGACCTCTCAAAGGCCTTTGACTGTGTGCATCATGAAATACTGTTGCACCAGTTATGGTCAAGCGGTGTTCGTGGTTTGCCTCACAAATGGCTCTCGTCATACCTAAATGATAGAGAGCAGTGTGTGCAGATCGCGAATACCCTCTCAGGAAAAGTTAAAATGCCCTATGGAGTCCCACAAGGATCGATTCTAGGGCCTGTCCTTTTTCTCGTCTACGTCAACAGATTGAGTTCATCAATCCATAATGGAAAGATGATTCAGTATGCTGACGATACGACTCTCTGCATTAGATCAAAAACCAAACCAGATCTTGAAATCAAAGCCTTTGAAGAACTCAACTCATGCATTGATCATTTTTTCAATATCAATTTGAAAACAAATTGTTCTAAAACAAGCGTGATTAATTTCTGTTTTCGGCAACCTGAAAACGAAATCCGACCAATTGTGATGGTGGATGAAACCATAATAGAAGAAGAAGAATCCACCAAGTTTCTTGGGATGCACCTTGATCGAGGGCTGACATGGGACGTTCACATTGAGAGTGTCTGTTCAAAGGTTGCTTCTGGCATTTATGTCTTACGCAATTTGGCAAAATTCTGTTCATTGGATATTCTGAAGACAGCTTACTTTGGCCTAATACATCCACATTTAGCTTATGGTCTAAGATTGTGGGGTGGCTGTTCTAGATACAAATTTAATAGAGTGTTTAGAATGCAAAAGAAAGCTGTCAGAATCATTTACAAATTAAATCAGAGAGAGTCGTGTAAATTAGCCTTCGGGGAGCTTGGATTACTCACTTTGCCTAGCCTCTACATTCTCGACGTCGTGCTATACTGCCGATTCAAGTGCGTCTCACTTCGGGGTAGCGTCGTACACCAATACGGAACTAGAGGCCGGGACAACTTTCGTATGGCACAGCACAGAACTACTGTTTTTGAACGCTTGCCATCTCAGGTTGGTGTGAGGCTAATCAATAGGCTCCCTGAAGAGATCAAACGCGTCAATAACCACAAACAATTTAAATCTTGATTAAAACACTTCTTAGTGTCCAAAGCATTTTACTCAGTTGACGAGTTTGCGATGGGTCGCTGGGATAGTCTTCACTAACATAAAAAAAAAAATTACAACTCCCCTTCTGATATCCAAGAAAATTTGGCCACTATCGAGAAAACGGCGGCAGGTGGCACATACCCAAAAAGTAATTTTTATTTTAAATTTACTCGAATATTTTTTTACTCAGAATTAAAATTAATTGTGTTAGTTATTAGATTAGGACTTTTATTTCTATATGACGCTTGCAATACAATTATTGTTAATTGTTTCCTGCAATAAAGAGTATTATTATTATTATTATTATGAAGCCTCTGCGATCAGTAACCATACTATGTCAAGAAGCCTTTGCGCTCAGTAACCATACTATGTCAAGATGCCTCTTCGCTCATTAATATTACTATGTCAAGATGCCTCTGCACTCAGTAACCATACTATGTGAAGATGCCTCTTTGATCATTAACATTACTATGTCAAGATGCCTCTGCGCTCAGTAACCATACTATGTCTTGATGCCTAGGTGTAAGAGCGTTCAAGTAACTGAGCAGAGACACAAATTAATACATAGATATTAATGGCGTATGGGTTATGTATATAGAGTACTGATTTTATAGTGACTTCTTCAGTGTGAATAAATTGCACCTAATCCACAGTTTACCCAGTACCAGATAAAGCCACAGCAACCACGTCACACTTTTGGTCCGAACACATTCTGTTTGATCTGACTACATTGAGTCAATTGTTACTGCCAATCACTGACTAGCGTTTCCCCCTCTGGCCATTATGTTATTTATTTTTTATTATTATTATTGAGGTACATACATTTCCTTCTTAAATCGTATTCTTCAAATCAAATCAAATCAAATCCTTAATTGCTCACAACAATTTCTTCACATTGTATGGCAAACGTCATAATTATTTCTAAATTTTTAACTCTCATACCACACTACTACCACATTCAAAGTTACATAATTTTTCATACATTCCAGTCTCATTCATCCTTCGCCAATCTCAACCCACTTCCAGCGCTGGAGTCAGTTACCGAATTGGGCGGTCTCCCAGTTAAGAACCAGAAACTCGTCAACGCTGTAGAATGCATTTGACACCAGAAAGCGCTTGACGAGCTTTTGACGCCTTGGGCGTTTGGGGGTTTTTCATAGAATTTGGCAATCTGCTGATGAAATGAACACCCGCATGCGAAGGCAAGTGCGCATAAACCACCGTTCTGTGTCTTCCAGTTCGGTAGTTATCTCTGCCTCTAGTCTCATACCCGTGTATATCACGTCCCCTGATTAGGGCACATTTACATAAACAGAATAAAGATGTTTCTAAAATGTAGAGACTGGGCAAAGTCAACAGTTGCAAATTTTTGAATGGTGTCCTGTACGACTCTCTGAAATTCAACTTTACGATAATACGAATAGTTTTTTTTGTAATTTTTGTAACACCCTCAGGAAATTATTGCCTGCACAGGCCCCCCACAACACCACCCTATAGGAAAGGTGTGAGTGAATTAGCCCATAATATGCCGCAATCAATACCTGACTGGTGCAATACCGGGACAAGGACTTCAAAACATATATTCCTGAGGACAGTTTGGTCTTGCATCTATGTACGTCCGTGTGTGCGATAATCTTTGGCAATAATATACTAGATACTTGAAAGTTAATCTGGTAAATTGTATTCAAGAAAGAACTCTTGTAAGACAACAAAATTTTAGTTATGTTTGTAATTAAATAAGTAACATCGGTTCGGTAAGGACTATTTTTTCTTTTGACAAGACTTCGATACTCTATTGCAACGGATTATTCATATTACCTACCTTATTTTATTTTATTTGAAGGATAATTCATTTTTACAGCATGCAATAATAATAAAGATTACCTAAACTCTTAAAAGATTATGTACAAATATGTCAAGGAATTCTATAATAATCAGCTACAAAATTAAAGCAACAATATATGACATGCACAAAAAGTTCTAAAACTAATAATGTCCAACTAAGCAATAGGATATATATTTACAAAATATTAAAATAACAAAACACTTTTTTACAATACAAAACTAGGCCACGGTCATAATATTAACTAATAAAAAAAGCTAAAACAAAACTGAGAATTGTACAACTAGTTCACAATGTTAGAAATAAGCAACCAGATACAGAATTAACAATATATCTATTTAAGATACAAAGCTTTTTACAAAAATAAATAAAAAGGCAATGGTCAAAAATAAATATCAAACTACATTAAATATTGGTATATAAAACAAACAGTACGAAGTAATAACTATTTAAAAAGAAATAAGTAATTTACGTAAAGAAAAAGTCTAATTTTAATTAATGAAAATATGAAATAATAAATAAAAACTCTTTTTTATGATACGAGTATCCAAACTTGGTACCGAGCAACAGTAAACCTCCCCCCTTCACTGGAGTTGCAGTTTCCAAAGATACTCCGATATCTCAGACTGCCAAATTCCATTAAAAGTGCAAATATGCTCCTGTGTAGCCTCCGAATACGAGTATCCAAGCTTAGTACCGAACATCAGTAGAAATCTCTCCTTCACTGTAGTTGCAGTTTCCAAAGATACTCCGATATCTCAGACTGCCAAATTCCATTAAAAGTGCAAATAAGCTCCTGTGTAGCCTCCGAATACGAGTATCCAAGCTTAGTACCGAACATCAGTAGAAATCTCTCCTTCACTGTAGTTGCAGTTTCCAAAGATACTCCGATATCTCAGACTGCCAAAGTCCATTAAAAGTGCAAATAAGCTCCTGTGTAGCCTCCGAATACGAGTATCCAAGCTTAGTACCGAACATCAGTAGAAATCCCCCCTTCACTGGAGTTGCAGTTTCCAAAGATACTCCGATATCTCAGACTGCCAAATTACATTAAAAGTGCAAATAAGCTCCTGTGTAGCCTCAGAATACGAGTATCCCAGCTTAGTACCGAACATCAGTAGAAATCCCACCTTCACTGAAGGTGCAGTTTCCAAAGATACTCCGATATCTCAGACTACCAAATTACATTAAAAGTGCAAATAAGCTCCTGTGTAGCCTCCGAATACGAGTATCCAAGCTTAGTACCGAACATCAGTAGAAATCCCCCCTTTACTGAAGGTGCAGTTTCCAAAGATACTCCGATATCTCAGACTGCCAAATTACATTAAAAGTGCAAATAAGCTCCTGTGTAGCCTCCGAATACGAGTATCCAAGCTTAGTACCGAACATCAGTAGAAATCCCCCCTTCACTGGAGTTGCAGTTTCCAAAGATACTCCGATATCTCAGACTGCCAAATTCCATTAAAAGTGCAAATAAGCTCCTGTGTAGCCTCCGAATACGAGTATCCAAGCTTAGTACCGAACATCAGTAGAAATCCCCCCTTCACTGGAGTTGCAGTTTCCAAAGATACTCCGATATCTCAGACTGCCAAATTCCATTAAAAGTGCAAATAAGCTCCTGTGTAGCCTCAGAATACGAGTATCCAAGCTTAGTACCGAACATCAGTAGAAATCCCCCCTTCACTGGAGTTGCAGTTTCCAAAGATACTCCGATATCTCAGACTGCCAAATTCCATTAAAAGTGCAGTTATGCTCAATTGTAGCCTCCGAATACGAGTATCCAAGCTAAGTCATCTAAGTTAGTACTAATCGAATTAGTTGTATGTTAGATATTTCTATAACCTAAACATAATCCCGTGCTATATGAATCGTGGTTTGGACTAGATTTGCATGATAAACCAATTTGTATTTATAATTGAATTTTTTCATAGCCAGAAATGAAAATGGTAATAAACGGAAAACTGAATGAGAACTAAAATGATTTTCATTAAATAAACTTGATTTTATTAACCCACATTCACACATTTCAAGAGAGAACGGAGTTTTACTGGATCCTCACAACATCTACAGATCTTATTTATATTACGTATCACGTAATAGAGAACTGAAGAATTAATAGATTTTGTGATTCATAGGTCTATTGATTCCAAAAGTTTTGTTTCTATAAATTTATTAAATAAATATTTTGAGAGCTTTATGGACACTTCAAAGAGGAGGAACACCCGCCGTTAGTCACTTAAAGCCACAGAAGTATGTGAAACATTATGTTTTATATTATATCAAAATGTTTGTTAGGCCTACCATTACTGAATATTATTAAAGTTAAACCAACATCCTATCACAACAATCGGTACGCTTGTCAGCTTTGGTCAACAACCAGAGATCCCAGAGCCCGATTGATGTTTTGGGACGCACTAATAACAAACGATGTTGTTGGGTAGACCTGGTGCTTAGGAGTTTTAATGAACTGTTGCTTTGTGCTTAAAAATGCATAAAAAACCTACTATTTTCATAATCCTTTATTTCTAAAATTTTTACTTGAGAGACCATTTACTTATCATTATAAATTAATCACAAATACAAATATTTTGGATGGAAAATTTAAAACAGCATTATTTCTCATTAAGGTTAATTTCAATCCACGTTATTTTACTTTACGTTTATTTCACCTACACTCATTTTATTCACATGAGTATTCGTCAAACATACATTTCAATTAGAGGAAGGTTGCCTGAATCGTACCACTTTTTACATTTTATTTTTTTTATACCTTATACAAAAGAACACTTCAAAAGTTCCAATACCCTTCAAAGTATTGGTTCTTAAAACAAGTAAATCTTATTTTTACTAACTAATATGGTGATATTTAGCTAAGATATAACACTTTTTGTAAAGCTATGCAATCGGTACGATTTAGGAAACCAGTTGCCTAAATCGTACCACCTATTTCCTAAATCGTACCACCTGGTTACAGCTGGAAATAAAAGGAGTCAAGGAATAAGACGAATAAGAGTGTATTACTAGTAAACATTTAATACTACAGTATTCTATTACAAGTCTAGATACATTTAGATTTTTAACTTGTTTTTAAACTTAATTACTGTTTTATATGAGTGTTTTTTTTTTCAAGAACTACAGTTAGAGCATACATATTTCTTTATTCTTGCCATTGGCCCAGCACAACTTTCGTGGACCCATTTACCCCAAAGCAAGCACTGCACCATATCCTCGATAGCATTTTCCTCGCAAACTGAGCAGAACCACTCATCAGGATTAATTTCAACCATCACATCACTCTGGGCAGAAGATCCAGCTTGGTTTAGGACTACTGGATTTTGCTTCACATTTAACCCAATAGTTTCCTGAACTGGTTGGCATTTTCTTATCGGTATCTTAGTGGTCAATGTTTTTATGCGTTACAAGACATGCCTGAAAACTCTTGACTGGATTTAGTTGCTTTCATCTTTTTAGACAAAGGCCCAATCTTCATCTGTAGCTCCTTGACCTTTTCCTTTGCCAGTTTAAGCTCCTGAGCTAGTTGAATTTGATTTTTGTAGGGGCTACTGGTCAATATAGCAGCTTTTTGTATTTTTGCAGTAGACCCACTTCTCATTTTTGTTGGTTTAGGAAGCGGAGAAATTGTTTCAATAGAATCATTAAATTTTCCAGTTGAGCCTGTCGGCGTGGTTACTTCAACATTAAGGAGCTTATTCTCATCCAAGGAAGTTTGCCCTTGATCTGAATATTCATCTTTATTTTTATTTTGATCCAAAGTTGAGTTGAGGCATTCTGCTGGCAAAAAGTCTGACTCAGTGAAGATGGACGGGTCAATGGGCCACACACCACTACATTTGAATCCATTGCAAGAATTCTCAATTGTCGCAGCCTTACAATATGCTTCTTTCAATAACTGTGAGATCTGGTATTGAGTGACTCTTAAGCCAGGGTTTGTTCGCAACCATTTATCTACGGCTTGAATGAAGTAGCCCTTAAATGGTTTGAAGAAGGACCTGTCTAATGGCTGTAGCCGGTGTGTTGTGTGTCCTGGTAACTGAATCATAATGACTCCAGCATCTCGAGCGATTTCCAGTGCCTCTAAGTTCTTAGAATGTGTCGTGTGGCCATCAAGAAGGAGAAGAACTTTTCTCTCTTTGCTTGGCTTTACAGTGGCAATGAAGTGACGAAGCCACTTAACAATCAACTCAGAGTTTATCCATCCATTCTCTGATATATCAACCACACTTCCAGGTGGAGCTCCTACCTTCAAATCGTCACACATTCTCATTCTTTTGAAAATAATAAGGGGTGGAACATACATCCCTGCTGCACTTGAACAGCACACAACAGTTGTATTGACTCCTCTTTCTGCACTAGATATTGTACCCACAGCACGCTTCCCCTTTTCAGCTACCACCTTCTGACATTTATTTAGAACAGAACTTACGCCTGTCTCGTCAACGTTGAAAAGAGTAGTAGGATCAATATTATTTTCATCAGCAGTTGTTTTCAAGATTTTAAAGAATTCATTGACGTTTTCTTTAGAAAATCCTTTTGCTCTAGCCAATGATGTTGCCTGAGGTTCACGAAGAGAGATGTCCTTATGACGTTTCATGAAGTTTTAATACCACTTCTTACCAGCGATTTGTTTTTCCGCATTAAATACGTGGGGGATACCTCTTCTCTCGGCGATTTGAAATGCAAGCCTACGAACGTCTGTTATCATCAGTCCAAAAAAACACGCCACTAGTTTTTTTATATGGTCAACAAGCTGTTGCTCTACATCGGGAGGTAGTGTATTTTGACGCCCCATCGCTTTTTTACCCTCGTTAGCGTTAACATTTTTGTTGCCTAAATGGCGCTTAAGTGTTGGTTTCGGGATTCCATACTGTCCGCAACATTGATTAAATCCCATATCTCCGTTTCGGTAAGCAGCTATTGCTATTTCCATATCCTCTTCATCCCACGCTCCATACTTTCTTTTTGCCATTCTGAAAGAAAATAATAAATTGTGTTACGCTTTACTATTGTGTTAACTTGTTTTACTTACTAAGAAACAAATTAATTTAAGCAATCCATAGTTATTTACATACAACAAATCGCAAATATGAAACATGGAATGTAATGGGCTCCCAAATCGTACCGGTACGATGTAAATAACTCGTTTCGAACAGAAGGGTTCTTAATCCCATTGTAAAAGAACAAAATGACAACTAACAGGTAGTGAGAGATGTACAGTTTAATGGGTAAGCTCCCAATTTATCGTGTACGAGTATACCACATTTCAGTAACCTCATCATTGATGTAAATAACTCGTTTCGAACAGAAGGGTTCTTAATCCCATTGTAAAAGAACAAAATGACAACTAACAGGTAGTGAGGGATGTACAGTTTAATGGGTGAGCTCCAAATTTACCCTGTACGAGTATACCACATTTCAGTAATCTCATCATTGATATAAATAACTCGTTTCGAACAGAAGGGTTCTTAATCCCATTGTAAAAGAACAAAATGACAACTAACAGGTAGTGAGGGATGTACAGTTTAATGGGTAAGCTCCTAATTTATCCTGTACGAGTATACCACATTTCAGTAATCTCATCATTGATGTAAATAACTCGTTTCGAACAGAAGGGTTCTTAATCCCATTGTAAAAGAACAAAATGACAACTAATAGGTAGTGAGGGATGTACAGTTTAATGGGTGAGCTCCAAATTTACCCTGTACGAGTATACCACATTTCAGTAATCTCATCATTGATGTAAATAACTCGTTTCGAACAGAAGGGTTCTTAATCCCATTGTAAAAGAACAAAATGACAACTAACAGGTAGTGAGGGATGTACAGCTTAATGGGTGAGCTCCAAATTTACCCTGTACGATTATACCACATTTCAGTAATCTCATCATTGATGTAAACAACTCGTTTCGAACAGAAGGGTTCTTAATCTCATTATAAAAGAACAAAAGTTGATACTATTTAGTGTAGACCGGAAAGCTAAGTTGATACTAGTGATCCTTGACAGTGTTAATTGTTCAACATTACTAAACAAAATACATTTCTATTATTTTTCTAAAGTTCAATGAAGTTTTCTCAGTTGACTTCGTTTACCTCACTCAATAAATAATTTATTTGTATACAGTATATACGGTAATTACTTTAAGATTTTTATTATGTTTTATTTTTTCAGGTATCTATTCTGAATACATTACAAGTCAATATGTAAGTAATGATAACTTGATTTAATAACGTAAGATTTGTCACTACACACTAAAAACTCTACATTTGTAACGACATTGAAAATATAATAGATCTGTTACATCTCAATAATTTCTACGTTATATACATACATGTTGTCCATTACTTACCGTTCTGAATTATGCATATTCTTGTCTGAAGATCATGTATTTGAGACACTATGTGATATTTATCAGCGATTCGTGTAACGGTTGTTTCTTACGTGCATACTCTTGTCTGAAGATCATGTATTTGAGACACTATGAGATATTTTCAGCGATTCGTGTAACGGTTGTTTCTTACGTGCATACTCTTGTCTGAAGATCATGTATATGAGACACTATGAGATATTTATCAGCGATTCGTGTAACGGTTGTTTCTTACGTGCATACTCTTGTCTGAAGATCATGTATTTGAGACACTATGAGATATTTTCAGCGATTCGTGTAACGGTTGTTTCTTACGTGCATACTCTTGTCTGAAGATCATGTATTTGAGACACTATGAGATATTTATCAGCGATTCGTATAACGGTTGTTTCTTACATGCGTATTCTTGTCTGAAGATCATGTATTTGAGACACTATGAGATATTTATCAGCGATTCGTATAACGGTTGTTTCTTACGTGCATATTCTTGTCTGAAGATCATGTACTTGAGACACTATGAGATATTTATCAGCGATTCATATAACGGCTGTTTCTTACGTGCATATTCTTGTCTGAAGATCATCTATTTGAGACACTATGAGATATTTATCAGCGTTTCGTATAACGGGTGTTTCTTACATGCATATTCTTGTCTGAAAATCTTGTATTTGAGACACTATAAGATATTTATCAGCGATTCGTATAACGGGTGTTTCTTACATGCATATTCTTGTCTGAAGTGTTTGATTCATGTATTGTATTTGATACATTATATAATATTCCTCAGTGATTCGTATAATGTTTCTTTTTTGTATATCATGTATATTCTGTATATATTCTTTCAAATCATTTAAAATTTAAAATTTTGATTCATAGAGTAAAATTAAGTACAATGTAGGATATCATAAATTTAGGTGGCAAGATATGTTTTCAGCTTGTTAATGTGTTGTAGTTCCCAACCTACCGATCAGAACTATAATTATTTGACCAATTTTAATTAACCTCATCTATTATAAACATAAGAATTTATAATGTGGTCAATATGTCGAGAAAGATGTTGTCAGTAGGACGTTTAACTGTGTGAAAGTAATTTCCTCATGGACATGAATAAATTGTATGTTATTGCATATACAACCACAGAATTTGGCTGAGTGTGTTTGACACCAATCAAATGTAAGTTTCTCTGTGTCTGCCGAAGGATGTAAAAATTGCTTTTCTGCATGATATTTGTATGTATATCAGTTCATCTCGAAATAATAATGAACTTTAAATTAGACATTTTAAAGGCAACCTCAGAGATGCCTGTTCCACGACAAGTAATGTAAGATTAGTACCCTGCCTTATAATAAATAAAGGATGATTGTAAATAATTGCTTGATTGCAATATTAAAACATCTAATGCATAAGCATTATTGCAGTTTAAATTTAGGATGGTGAAGATAAACCTATTTGAGTATCTTTTTACAAATAAAATTACTACATATAAGCCAAATATAATATTTCATCCTAATAGTATACTTAATAGCAACATGGTTCTTTAAAATTGTTAAAAAAACGGAAATATATCCTTTGATTAGAAAAATAAATACAAACTTTAATTTTATTGATCGTCATAACTTATTTTAGAGGTAAAATTTTTAAAACTACATGATTTTAAATACCAAATGTTGCAAACTAAAGCGTTATGTTTACATAGAAGTATTATAAAACTTCTAGTCAGTAACTCGGTTGAAATGTGTGCAAAATTAATTCAGTAGAGAAATTTTCTAAAATTATAAGTTGAAAAAACAAGATAGTTATTAAAACCACAATCTCTTCACCTTCCTTCTCTTCCTCTCCAGTAAAAATGATTGTGGAATCTCATTAAAACCCTCAGACTTGCGTACGGGTCGTCCCTTTGTCAGATACGGAAACACGAACACCACCCCTTCACAGAGGGCTTATTCGTTATTACATGCTATAATGTTACTTTCGTTTGTACAGATCAAAATAATACGGTACAATTCAAAAATATGTGTGTATAGTGCATTATTATATTTGGGTTATTATTGTATAAAAAATAACTCAGATTTAAAATCAGAATTCCATGCATAAGGGCATTGTACAACACCCTTTGCTAATATCGGAAAATAAAAAGGTTCCTCAATAATGGTAGTTAAAATTTGTGCAACTGGAAATGTTCTAGAGATTTCAGAACATTAAAAACTATAAATTTAATGAAGGAAAAAGGTTTTTTTTCTGGACATTTTAAATCGTTCAGTGATTCAATGCGATCAAAATATAAAATACAATACAAATACAATCACAGAATGCTAGCAAATGACCAGAAAAATCGGTTTTCCTTCAAAATCCTTCCATATTCTAAAACAAATCTTAAAACAAAGAAATTAAATGTTTTATAATCTTTGGCTATTTAAAACAATTTTAACATTTATATTTGATTTGTAATCGCATAACGAGCATCTTGGAACAATTCGCTAAATGTCTTAAGATTGTAGTATATTTTACATGAGTGTTTGTCTAAAACCTTCTGTTATCATTCTTACGGGACGTTTGGACTTAAAGGATACGTTAGGAAATATAACTTAACTGAATTCAAGAAAACAAAGTAAACATTTTATAAGACTTTAATCCAGAAACCATATAAATTTTTTTGAGGTCTAGAGATGGACGTAAAAAAAAATATAATTGTTTACTTGATATCCACTTTTCTCATAGGGCGTCGTAAGAGTTTCTATTATTTTGAACAATGTATTTTCCTCTGTCGTTGCTAATAAATACAAATGTTTAACGTTTTTATATATCATATTATATTATCATATCATATTATATTTCATAGATCTATTTATTGACCTTAGACCGTATTTTTATTTCAAATTGTATAGTCCCGAAAGTGTCCTAGGAGTGACATATTAATATCTACTTATATATACATGCATATTCTTGTCTGAAGTGTTTGATTCATGTATTGTATTTGATACATTATATAATATTCCTCAGTGATTCGTATAATGTTTCTTTTTTGTATATCATGTATATTCTGTATATATTCTTTCAAATCATTTAAAATTTAAAATTTTGATTCATAGAGTAAAATTAAGTATAATGTAGGATATCATAAATTTAGGTGGCAAGATATGTTTTCAGCTTGTTAATGTGTTGTAGTTCCCAACCTACCGATCAGAACTATAATTATTTGACCAATTTTAATTAACCTCATCTATTATAAACATAAGAATTTATAATGTGGTCAATATGTCGAGAAAGATGTTGTCAGTAGGACGTTTAACTGTGTGAAAGTAATTTCCTCATGGACATGAATAAATTGTATGTTATTGCATATACAACCACAGAATTTGGCTGAGTGTGTTTGACACCAATCAAATGTAAGTTTCTCTGTGTCTGCCGAAGGATGTAAAAATTGCTTTTCTGCATGATATTTGTATGTATATCAGTTCATCTCGAAATAATAATGAACTTTAAATTAGACATTTTTAAGGCAACCTCAGAGATGCCTGTTCCACGACAAGTAATGTAAGATTAGTACCCTGCCTTATAATAAATAAAGGATGATTGTAAATAATTGCTTGATTGCAATATTAAAACATCTAATGCATAAGCATTATTGCAGTTTAAATTTAGGATGGTGAAGATAAACCTATTTGAATATCTTTTTACAAATAAAATTACTACATATAAGCCAAATATAATATTTCATCCTAATAGTATACTTAATAGCAACATGGTTCTTTAAAATTGTTAAAATAACGGAAATATATCCTTTGATTAGAAAAATAAATACAAACTTTAATTTTATTGATCGTCATAACTTATTTTAGAGGTAAAATTTTTAAAACTACATGATTTTAAATACCAAATGTTGCAAACTAAAGCGTTATGTTTACATAGAAGTATTATAAAACTTCTAGTCAGTAACTCAGTTGAAATGTGTGCAAAATTAATTCAGTAGAGAAATTTTCTAAAATTATAAGTTGAAAAAACAAGATAGTTATTAAAACCACAATCTCTTCACCTTCCTTCTCTTCCTCTCCAGTAAAAATGATTGTGGAATCTCATTAAAACCCTCAGACTTGCGTACGGGTCGTCCCTTTGTCAGATACGGAAACACGAACACTACCCCTTCACAGAGGGCTTATTCGTTATTACATGCTATAATGTTACTTTCGTTTGTACAGATCAAAATAATACGGTACAATTCAAAAATATGTGTGTATAGTGCATTATTATATTTGGGTTATTATTGTATAAAAAATAACTCAGATTTAAAATCAGAATTCCATGCATAAGGGCATTGTACAACACCCTTTGCTAATATCGGAAAATAAAAAGGTTCCTCAATAATGGTAGTTAAAATTTGTGCAACTGGAAATGTTCTAGAGATTTCAGAACATTAAAAACTATAAATTTAATGAAGGAAAAAGGTTTTTTTCTGGACATTTTAAATCGTTCAGTGATTCAATGCGATCCAAATATAAAATACAATACAAATACAATCACAGAATGCTAGCAAATGACCAGAAAAATCGGTTTTCCTTCAAAATCCTTCCATATTCTAAAACAAATCTTAAAACAAAGAAATTAAATGTTTTATAATCTTTGGCTATTTAAAACAATTTTAACATTTATATTTGATTTGTAATCGCATAACGAGCATCTTGGAACAATTCGCTAAATGTCTTAAGATTGTAGTATATTTTACATGAGTGTTTGTCTAAAACCTTCTGTTATCATTCTTACGGGACGTTTGGACTTAATGGATACGTTAGGAAATATAACTTAACTGAATTCAAGAAAACAAAGTAAACATTTTATAAGACTTTAATCCAGAAACCATATAAATTTTTTTGAGGTCTAGAGATGGACGTAAAAAAAATATAATTGTTTACTTGATATCCACTTTTCTCATAGGGCGTCGTAAGAGTTTCTATTATTTTGAACAATGTATTTTCCTCTGTCGTTGCTAATAAATACAAATGTTTAACGTTTTATATATCATATTATATTATCATATCATATTATATTTCATAGATCTATTTATTGACCTTAGACCGTATTTTTATTTCTAATTGTATAGTCCCGAAAGTGTCCTAGGAGTGACATATTAATATCCACTTATATATATATATATGAATAATATATATATATATTATTCATAAAAATATTATTCATAAACTTTGTTATATTTGATAAAATTTCACTTAAAATTAAATTAAATACTTATAAAAGATTAAACATATTCACATTCTTAAATTAATTTATTCCATCCATGAAGTTATACTATAATGATTCAAAATTGCATTTAGAAGGTATATTTTTATTTGATTTTTAAAAGTCCTCAAACTGGTTTACTGTTTATTTTCATAGATCTATTTATTGACCTTAGACCGTATTTTTATTTCAAATTGTATAGTCCCGAAAAGTGTCCTAGGAGTGACATATTAATATCTACTTATATATATATATATATATATATATATATATATATATATAATCCAGAAGTAGTATATGGATGGAATAAATTAATTTAAGAATGTGAGTATGTTTAATCTTTTATAAGTATTTAATTTAATTGAAGTGAAATTTTATCAAATATAACAAAGTTTATGAATAATATTTTTCTAAATAATAAATTTTCTTACTAAATAGTCAAGGTTGTCTCAGTAATTAAAAATGAACTCCCCAATGTCTGTTCAACTTATGGAATTTACAGAAAGTATGAATAAGGGTAATAATGTATTTAATAAACTACCAGAACTTGTAAAACATCGTTTGATATCATATTTAAATAAGGAAGAATTATTGAAACATTTACATTTAATAGTAAATTATAAATATAATGTGCCATTGTTAGCAGCATTATTAAAATGTATGATAGACTATTTTGAAAGTAAATTTAACACAATTTAACAATCAGAGAAGTTTCATAGATTTTTTTGAGGTTTTTTGATCGTTTCTATAAGTTTCATTATTTAACTAGAAATACTATAGCTTATATTTCAAGCACTGAGTTACATAGGAATGGCTTAATTTTGCTATTCAAATTATAGTACAATTATGTTTACTATGATGAATTTCGTGAGATTCAATTACCAAAAATATTATTGGGCAAGAAAACATTACAAATATACAAATTTAAAGAACCATATGAATATTTAATAACTTTTTGGGAGCATCAAAATTTATAAAAAGTATTCATTATTTCATGGTTTACGTTAAATTTTTATGATTCACCTTTTGAATTTGAAATAACAAAAGAAATTGTAATAAAAGAATTAAAAAAGCGTTATAAATAATCATATTCATATTAAAATGATTTTTACTATCTAAAAACTCCATAATTATTATTCTTATCTTATTCAACAAATTTAATCATAACACATTCTTTATCTTTTATAATTTTTTTACCAATAACCATTAAATATATATTATCTCTTTTATTCATTTCTTTTATCTTTTTATTATCTAAAACATTTAAAAATCTATTAGGCAAATGTACTTTATAATCTTCTAAATCTGCAATAATAGTCCAACCATATTTATCTTTCATTCTTTCCAAATTCCAAATTCTATATTTTGATGCTCTGTAATGAAAATATCTTTATTATACAATATTAACCATATTACTTTGTTGATTAACAAAATGAATGATTGTGTCTTTGGTGTAGTGTTGTTAGTGTGCGTGTTTGTGCTATGGGGAATGACATCACATTCAACTTCCACGGTGTCTATTGATTAGAGCCTTGGCTCTGCACTGCTACTGTCCAACCAAGTTAATGTCTAGGAGCTTTTATTCGGGTCTTGGACTCTGGTTTTTTTTAAAGTCTCAATTTTCTTTGGTAACTACTGTGTAGAAGTTGATGGAGAGATGCAATTAGGGAATTTCTGTCGTGTGTTTTGTAAGTGTAATTTGTATTAATGAACGATGTGAATGATGAATGTAATGAACGAATTAAGGAAGAGAAGGAATGAACGAATCAAGGAAGAGTAGTAATTAAGGAATGAAGTGGAAAGGTGAGGAAGCAAATGGCGCGCCAACCACATTGTCATTACTCGGCTTGTTCTGTAGTCATTTCACTATGGCCACTCGTGTAAAGACTTGTCCCCAACCACTGAACGACAACCATGTTTTCCTCAATAAAAAGCGCGCCTAAAGCTCTGGGATTTGAACCCAGAACCTCAGGCTTTGAAGTCAAGCGTCTTACCAACTGAGCTACGGAGAGTCTAGAAAGTTATAAGCTATATCTCTGCTGTATAAGTAGTTCTCACTTTTACAATTAGGAGTGCTAGTTTACAAGTTTATTAATAATTCTATATTTCAAAAACCACTCAACCGATTTTAATGAAATTTGGTACACATATATTAAATACTTAACTCTTTTGACTTAACTTATCCATAAGGGTGAAATCATCCATTATTTCATAATATTTATAAAAAATATAAAAAATAATCAGAAAAATCTGAAACTTCAAAAACAAGCGAGTTCTACTAAAAACTTCATGAAAATAACAACATTTTCAAAATATACCCCAAACATCACTTATCTTAAAACGCTTATATCTCGAGAACTATTGAAGCTTTTTTGATGAAATTTGGTATATAGTATCAGTAAGTATTAAAGTATTTTTTAAATCATCACTTCCGGTCCAACCCCTAAGATGACCTTGAAATAGATTTTTCTTTATATCATCCCTATTTTTCAATATTTCTTTATATAATGTACATTCAATGTTTTTATCAATATCTTTAACAATTTGTAAAATTATCCAATGAATAATATAGAAAATAAGACGATTTTTTCTAAAATTTTACTGAATTTCTCTAATATCATTCTTAATCACGTCATATGATAAAAATTTCTCATAAACAACTACAACATAACAAATCGCGTTTGTAACAGCATTTTGAAAATCCATATTGATAATTATATCGTTCTTTGAACCAGAAATATTTGTCAAACTCTTTGTTGTATCAATGACATAAATGGGTCTATTTGCTATAAATTCTTTGGGATTGTAATATATTTCCATATTTTTGTAGTAAACTTTCTTAAAATCTTGATACATCTGATACATAATTCTGCAAAGACCTCCGGAAATTTTTAAATTTTGTAATTCATCTGGATAATAAGAACCATTCAATTTTACTCTGATATTTTTTACATCCAAACTATCGAACTTTGAAGGATTTTTTTCTTGATTATTTTGTATATCTGTTTAAAAACCTATAATAACGAAAATTGGATTGAATATATTTCTATAAATATTTGTGATATCGAACGAATAAGTTGTTCCAGTAATACCTTTTTTTCAATACATTGCCAATCTAGAAAATTAAACATAATGTTTTCACTTTTTTTAATTTCATCAATCAACCTAATTTTACTCATGGTTTTATAATCAATCATCGGAACTGTAATGGAAAACTCGTTATATGTAATTTTGCCATCAACTGGCATATTATTTCCAGTTTTTGGTTTTAATATATCATCATCATCTTCAGCTCTTATAAAACTAATGTAAAATCCACCTTTGTAGATTGGAAAATTGACATTTTCAAAGAAACCTAAGCCGAAATGTGCTAAATCACCGACCGCTTCATTATTGTCCAAATTTAAAAGTTGATTGAAAACTGTTAGAAAATACATCACTTTTGGAATAAGATATGGTTCCTTTAATAGTACTTAATTGACAGCAATTTTCAATTTCTTCTATCAATTTATTGTGTTTCCTTACTTCAATTTTAGAGAATAAAAATGTCACGAAATTATCAATTAATCTGAAATCATTTGTTCCAAGATATGCTTGACCATCTTGTTTTGTTAAAGTTCCAGAAATTTAAAACTGGAAGTTAGACGAACAAAAATTATCTCCAAAATCAATATTAAACTCAGTTCTTTTATTCGGTTCATTCAAATGTTGTTTACTAAATTGGATAAAAAATCTTTAAACTCTGCTCTCTCAATATCATTTGCAAACCTTCTGTAGTCAGCCATTTATATAGAAAAAATTTTAAATTTTTAATAAAATTTATTCATACTTTTTAAAAGAAATAAAGTTTTAATAAAATAATGCGTATAATTAAAAATGTAATATATGCTATTTATTAGTGATCAATTTCATCATATTCAGGATTCTCTTCTTTAAATTTTGCAATTTCGGCCACATATTTAAATAAAATCTGCACAGGATAGTAACCACTATCTATAATATTATTCCAATCAACTGTATCTTTATTTTCATCCAAAAACTTTATACAGTGGAACCTGGCTAATTCGAACTTCTATAATTCGAAATCTTCTTTAATTCGAATATTTATATTGGTCCCTAGCATTTTATATATAAATAATGCAAAAATATCGTGGTTAATTCGAAGTTTATTTTGGATAATTCGAACTTTTTGTTCGAACCCGATGCCGATTTTAAAGTGGAAAGATTCGCAAAAAGACGCTGCACTCTTTCTAATCACAAGGCACTTGCTTCAAGGCCATTGGACACAGATCTAGCCACCCTCCCGCCCGGCCGGCCGGCTCGGCCCTATGCTTCCGCGCCTATTGTGTTGTAGATGTGACTCATCGCGACTGGTACAAGTTGCGCTGCCTGCAAGACCACTCCACCCCCACCCACTCCACTCCCATGTCGTCGCCTCGTAATCCTCGAACATACAAAACTGTCTTTGGCTCAGAAAATAGTGGCAATCAAAGAAGTAGAGAAGGGGGTTAAGAAAAAATCCGGGATTGCCAAGAACTTTGGAATTCCTCCTAACACATTGCCCACCTACTTAAAGAATAAAGAAAAAATTCTCGGGAGTGAAAGTGAGAACATTAAAGACCGGAAAAGGTTAAGGGAGCCAGAAAATCCAGATTTGGACAATTGTGTTTTAAAGTGGTTCAAACAATAGGGATAAGAAGATTCCAGTGAGTGGTCCTCTCATAAGAAGCAAAGTTGAACAATTTCCTACTGAATTGGGGAAACAAGATTTTAAGGATAGTTCAGGGTGGCTTGACGGCTTCAAAAATCGCAACTAAATTTCGTTGAAATCCTTTTGTGGTGAAATTGGAAGCGTTAATCAACAAGAAACCAAAAAGTGGAAATCAGATTTGGAGGAGATGATTCAGGATCAGGACGAAAGGGACATCTTCAATGTTGATCAAACGGGAATTTTTTTCAAATGCACCCCTGACAAAACACTCGCATTTAAAGAAGAGAAATGCCATGGAGGAAGCTGAGTAAAGAGAGAATTACTCTCCTGTTTGGTGCAAACATGGATGGATCAGAAAAGCTGCCTTTACTAATGATTGGCAAGTCGGCTAGTCCCAGTTGTTTCAAGAACGTACAATCTAAACCAGTGGAGTATGTGAACAATGCAAGAACTGGGATGACCAGTCACCTTTTTGAGAAATGGTTGTTGAACTTAGACAAAAAATTCATAAAAGAAAAACGAAAAGTTATCTTGTTTATAGACAACTGAACTGCGCACAACACGATTCCAGTAATGGAAAATGTTAAAGTGGTTTTTTTCCCTGCCAATATGACTTCGGTTGTCCAGCCTATGGACCAGGGGATCATAAAAAATCTAAATCAGTTTTACAGACGTTTATTGGTTGAGTGCATAGACTACTGACTGAAGATGACGCCCTAAAAATCAAGTTAGACATTCATCAAGCCTCTCGTATGTGCAAGAAAGCTTGGGACAAAGTAGCGCCCGAAACGATCAAACATTGCTTTAAAAAGGCTGGTTTTTTAAAAAAGGAGGACGACGCTGAAAAAGCCAACGACATTATAGCGGAAGCGGTACCTTCAGTTGACGGCTAGGAGGACGTCATTACTGACCCTGCCATCTCGTTTGAAGATTTTGTCAATGTGGATGAAGATGTTGCAGTATGTGGTGAGATAACAGACGCGGAGATCATCACTGAAGTGCTCAACAATAAACAAGATGGCGACATTTCATCGGGTGACGAAGAAGGCGAGTCATCAGTTAGGGCAGAAATAAACGTTCCGAGTGCGGCCGCAGCAGCACATCACATCATGGAACTTAGACGTTTTTTTTAAAGTAAAAATGACGTAAATGAGTCTATTTTCAATTCATCGAATATGGCAGAATCTTTTAAAGACTTAACTTTAGAAAACAAGTGAAGATTTCCGACTTCTTTGGAAAAAATAATATTGTACTGTATTATGTTCCTTATCACCATTCAACTTATTTTCTCTTACTGATAAACATATACTGTAATTGTGTATTTTTTAGATAATTCATGATTCAATTTTGCACTGTTTTACCATACTTTGCTTAGTATAAATGCACATAAAAACATACATTTACAACCACTCATGTTATTTTCAATATAGGTTTTCAGCAAAGATGTGAAGTGTCATTATTTTAAGCCTTTAATTCTTAACTTTTTTAATTCGAATTTTTGGATAATACGAATTTTTTTATTGGTCCCTTGAGATTCGAATTATCCAAGTTCCACTGTACTCAAGTGTTGATAGAGACCAAGAACAAACATATGATCTTTTTATTGATAATGAATATTTTCTTTAATGAACTCTGATGATAAAGTTTGATATTTAGCAATGTTATACCAATTCAATTTGTTTACGTATCATCTCATCATATTTTCGGATAATTCATATTTTTGAGAAATATCATCCCAATGTTCTTTTTTGAAATCTCTTTCGTGTTGCATTATAAAAAGATCGAAAGCACTGTAATGTTCCGCCATCTCTATTTATTAGGAAAAAATTTCAAAATCAAGTTTTTATAAATTGGCTCTTTTTAGTGTTACATTCAGCACATTTTCCAGATATTCTCTTAACTCCATTGATATTTGCGTAATATTTTATATGATTTGTTGCAGTTTTTGCCTTACACCTCACACAATATATGAGTGCCATTTATAAAGGAAAAATTTAATATTATTCATCATAATCATCTAATCCATTAAATCTGTTGTGTATGTTTTCAAAAGTTTTATTAACATCTTCTTTAAATTTATTAAAGTTATCTTCTAGTTTATTTACTTTATCAAGATATAAAGAGTGTTTATCATCTTTTCTTTCAAGTAATTTACCATTACCTTTTAATCCTTCACGAATCTTTTCATGATATGTATGAAAATCTTCCTGAATTTTTATAACTGTTTCACTAACATTATTTTTATTGTATTAAAGTCTTACGCAAGTTTTATAACTTTTTCTTCAATCTCACCAACATCGTCTACTGATCTTTTACTTCTTTCTTCAAGTTTTTCGTAGACTTCTGTTGTAAAATCTTTAACATGTTGTTTATGATTCTCATAATTTTGGTTCAGTTCAACAAACATTTTAATATGATCATCTAATTGTTCTTTTATGATAACATCAAACGGATAAATTCCCTTACTAACGCTGCTAAGTCTCTTTCCTTTAAAATCTAAGGAATTTTTAACATTCGGATCATGTAAATCAACAATATCGATGTTTTCTGATAATTTTAGAGGTTTTAAAATTTGTTCTTTAACAACAACATCATGTTTGTCAATACCAGGTCGAACACCGACAGTTCTTTTTGACGTGACAACGTCTTAAATTAGGTTGCGGCTCGGAGTCACTCATGAAAAAGTGTAACGCCCGGTAACGTTACGATGCCCGTCCAGTGGGTCCGCCGCACGGGATCCGCACGGGATAAAGCAGATAACTGTGGGTCCGCCGCACGGGATAAAGCAGATAACTATGTTTATTCGTGAAAATGTGGAGTGCTTAGGTTCGTCATTTACAACAACTACAACAATAAAGGTAAATAATTGTACACTGATATTTCATTATCGTAAACTATGATTGATTGATTAATTGTTAGATTGACACAAAAGTTGAGAAACTGAGTTTATAGGTTATGTCATACTATTGACAAATGTTGATAGTGTTAAGTAAATTATTAGTTTAAATCACTCTGCAATCAATCGTAATTCAGTCGATTGAGAAGAAACAGCGCGTATTGCTAGTCAAACATTTAAAATAACAAATTATAACCTCTAACCTGTCATAACAGTGCGACCAAACAAACGAACTAAACCGACCAATCACCACTTGCGGAGTTAGAATTTAACTGTGTTTAGCAAGAATTTCAAATTCCAATTTTAGTAAATGTTTTATTCAACTTTACCATTTACAATAACAAATTTTAATTAATTTCAAATTATGTACAATGTTTTAATAAACAAAATATATTTCTATAGTTAAAATTTGTGCAATTCTTATTTTCATTCAATTCCTTGTTCCTATTGTGCAATTTAATAATATTCATATCAATAAATATTCTACCGAGAAAAAGACGTTGTCACGTAAAATCTTCGCCCGTAAAACCGACTATACAGGCAACCATAATTTTTTTTTTATTAGCTAAACTAACATAATTCTTTTCAACTTTGATCGCTTCAGTAATTTTATCAGCTTTTTCAATATGATACATTAAATTGGTAAATATTTTTTTGCACCAACTTCAAATTTTTTTTCAATGTTTTTATTTCATCAGCAACTTCATTTGAACTAATAAAATTTGCAAGTTTGTTATCATATTCTGCTTTAAAATCTTCAATCTCGACAGCAAAAATATCTGAATCTGGAAGGTTTTGTAATAAATTTTCAAACTTGTTATCGAACTCATTTCTGAAACTATCAAAATTCAAACTATTATCTACATTTTGAATACTTTCTGTTTTAATTTGTGTACCAAATACGTCAAAAATATTTTGTGAATCCATATTTATTAAGTAATAATTTGTTAACAACTTCTTTAAAATCTTTACCATCAGTCAACTCATTCAAAACAAAAACACATAAATGACCACAAATTGGGGGATCTTTATAGTCTTGAATTTGAGAATCGTTATGATAAAGGTTTGATTTTTTCAAATATTTTAACAATTCCCTCGGTGGTTTGTCCTCAATTCTTCCATACAAATCAAAACAATACGCAATCTTATCATTTTTATAATAGTAAATCCAATGCGTTCCACTTCCCATAATCGAGTCTAAATTCTCAATTCCACATTCAAATTTCTTAACTTTTTCAGGTAATGTATCTCTCATGAAAATTCCTCTAAAATGTTTAATGTTTTTGCAGATTTCTTCCAATTCCCCGAATTTTAATGGTTTGCTTTCAATTTTTTTTATGTTTGATTTAACATAATTCAAAGTTTTTTCATCTAATCCAGATCCTGTAACATCTTCCAACTCTTTATCTAACCAATTTAAAATATTTCTAACAATAGGAATCACATTTTTTACAATTGGAGCAGCTTTTCTAACATATGGGACAACATTTTTAACAACTGGAATATCTTCTCCCAAATCTAATAAATGTTTCAAAAGTCCACCATTTTTAAGTTCTTTCAACTAATTATAAGATAATTCTATTCTGGTTCCTTTATTGGTTTTCTAATGTTTTTCGAGTTTATTGTATTGTCTATTTGTTAAAAATATCTTATCTTCGCCATTTTTTAGTTGGTCTATTTTAAACTGAATACTAACATGTATTTTCTTCTTAAAAGCGGATTTTATATTCTCTTTCAGATTTTTACTGAAATTTACGTTCACCTCCATTTATATAGCTAAAATCTCAAGTTCTCTTCGATACCCATTCCTAATTTGCTCTTCAAAAACATTGCTCCACCTGTTGGAAGTGCAACAAATCTTTCACCTAAACTAGCATCTTTTGATAAAAATCTATCCATTGCTTTATCTTGAAAAATTTTATCTGCTATATGTCTGGAATTTGTCTCTCTATGTTTTGCATAAAAAACGTCGTGTTCCATTGCAGCTTGATCTAATTTATTCACAGCAGGATCTCCTCTTTTTAGTCTTTGTTCAAGCTTTGTCCCAGGCCCCAGATATTGATAACCCGGTACGTGTAATTCAAAAGGTAAATTTTTAATAAAATCATTCAAAAGTCCACAACCTTCAATCAAAATTGGATAACTTATTTTAAGAAAAATTTGTTTTAAATATTTAATTCATTTTTTTAGGTTTTTCAATCATTTCATCAAGTTTGTTCAAAATAAAATCTTTAATTGCTTTCTTTTCGTTCAAAAAATTGTTATTTCCAGCCTTTTCCTGAGCATAAATATAATTAATAATTCCATCAAGTTTTGTCAAATCGTCGATATATCTGTATTCAATCTTATTATCACTGTACTTTCTTACACCAGATCCTTCGATTCGTTTTTCCCAAATTGGTTTAATTAAATTCATATATTTTTTACCTCTACTTGATTTAGGCTTTTCAGTTGATGGATCATTAATTTTGTAAATTAAATCAGATTTCCATAAAATTTCGGTATACTTTTTAAAATCTTCTTCGGAATATAAATAAACTCGTGGAACATCATTGTCTGTTAATAATCTCCACAATCCTTGAGTACCTTGACACGTGTTTTCATTAATTATTATATCAATATTTTCAAAATTCACGGGTAAATTTCCAATCATAAAAATTTTCTTTTTTCTATCCCAATAAAAACCAAATTTATCATCTTTTGCTCTAGGAAGAAATTTCGTACCAATTTCACCAATTATTGTCTCCATTGTCCCAGGACGTATTGGTTCAACTACTGTAAAATATTTAATGATTTGGGGTCTAAATGGTGTAGAAGATGGTAGTTTTGGTAATTCAAATTCTTCTACTTCAGATTATGGAATCGAATTATCAGCAAAATGTTGTACAATTGGAATTAAATCCATCATATTTTTATTTTCATTTAAAACATTTTTAATTTTACCTTCTAAATTTTTGATTGCAGAAGTTACAGGTTGATTAATTTTTTGAGGAAATTCTTGTTTTTTTTTCATCTATTCTAATCTGTTCTTTAAATTCTTTGATTAATTTCTTTTCGATTTGATCAAGTTTTTTCGCTTCTTCAGAAGTTACGTTCACCATTTAATTAGAAAAATTATGAAACGTGAACGTGAACGTGGAACGTGAACGTGGAACGTGAACGTGGAACGTGAACGTGGAACGTAAAACATGAACGTGGAACGTGAAAACGTACGAGATTATTACACGTTTATATTAGAAAATTTATTCAAACATTTACCATTTTTAGGCTTCGAAGTTAGATTAATTGTTAAAAATCCGTAGTCTTCTTTCCAAATTTTATCACATAACTCAATCAAGTGGTTAAAGCTTATAACAGATCCCACATAATTGTTTGAAATCTTTCTCGATCTTAATTGTAATCTTCCTTAAAAACACACAACATATTCAAATTATGTCTTATAACTTGTTTATCAACCTTTGAAAAGCATTGAGAAAAATAAATGCAAGAGATATTTTTATGACTGGACATTACGAAATATTCCTTAATAACGTCTTGACATTCTAAAATACAATCATCGAAAGCGATTAAAGAATTTGGTTTACATTCGCTTAATGGAACTATGTCCTCAGAAGCATTATAAAAATGTGATATATCTTTTTGCTTAAGTTTTTCTCAATATTTTCAAATCTTTGTTATAATTTTTTGTATGCATCTAGTTCTTACGATTTACTAAAAACATATAAATTTGAATAGGGAATTAATCTATTGTAGATGAAATTCAATAATACAGTTGTTTTTCCACATCCACTTGAACCAACAATTAACAATCTGATTGGTTGATCTTTCTTATTTTCTTCAAACGTTTGAAGTTTTATCTGATCTTTTTGCTATAAAAATTTCTCCATTTAAATAACGAAAATGAAACTGTTCAAATTGACTTCAGAAAGCTCTAAATTAGTTTTAAACTTAGTACACCCTATTTATTTAGGTGAAGAATTAAATTATTTTATCGGTTTAATAGTTTTTATTCTGATAATTTTCTAATAAATATTAGTGAAAGTCTCCATATTGTATAGGATTTAGAGAGAAGAACATAACAAAATACTATGGTTTAAACAAAGGATATTATACCTTTGATCAAATAAAAAACTCCTTTAAAGATTATCTGAAAACATTCAAACAATCAGATAAATCTGTAAACTTTGACGAAAACAAGTTTGAAATGCAAAAAAATTATCTCTTTAACAAAATTCAAATAAAATCACCAGTAAGAATAATGTTTTCAGCAATTATAGTAGATTTATTAGGGTTTGTTCAAGAAACATTTGAGCCAAATCAGGTATATTTAGGAAATAAAACTCCAAAATTTAGACCGTTTGATGTAATTGATGTACATTGTAATCTCGTTGAACCTAGTTTCGAAAATCATACCGAACATCTACACAAAGAATCGAAATCGGAAATATTGTACACATTTTACCCAAATGTTGCTTATGGATCAAAATTCAATGAAAAACCGAATGAAATCGATTATATTCCAATTACAAAAGATATTAAAAGAATTCAAACAATCGTTCTGACTATACAAGACTCTGAAGTTAATTTATTGAATAATGAGTGTCAAACAACAATTTATTTAAGATTACAAGTTACTAATTAAACTATGATTAATTATGAATTATGATATTTTGTCTGTAAATGTTTTTGAAGATAAGGTAACCATTGAATGATTCGTCCACACTCCCAAAGAGTCGGGTTCTTTTGACATTTTTGAATAATTCTTTTAGCACAATCTTTACAATATTCATGTTTTTTATCTTTACTATAATGCCAATCGTAAAATTTGGAAATATACTTAATGTCTTTACAAAAGCAACATTTTTTTTCTCTTCTAACGTTAATTTTTCTATTTTATCGTATAATTCTCTCTCATATTTACTACGACGATCTTTACACATAGACCCTAATCCTCCTTTTGCAGTCTTATTTTTATGAAATTCTTCAAAATATTTATATTCTTGACAAATTATACACTTCTTTTAAGCCTCCATTTATACATAAAAAATTAAAGCTTTGACTTTCTCAATTCATATCATAGAAATTTCCTGTTATGTCTTCATTATTTAAATCTTTTATACTATAAGTTACTGGATCTGTGTTATTAATCTGATAAATCACAAAGATTTCTCTTGACCAATTGTTTTATATTTGTTCGAAAATGTTTGCTTTTTACTAACAATTCTTACATGATCATTGACTTTAAATTTAGTTTTCGTGTGAATTTCTGGTAGAATATACTTGAAAAAAGTTTCCAATAATTCAAATACATATCATATTCGTGGATTAATTGAAGCTCTATTTTTGTTATTTTTAACATAGCATCCCAAGCAAGACTTGGAGCAGTTAGATAATGAGCAGGGTATAACTTATAACAATTTAAGCATATTTTCCGATAACTTTCAAATATATCAGCGAGTAATAAAACATCTTGAATATTATATAAATCTGAATAATTTCCGAGATTTTTAACTTTTAATTTATTCCAAACTTTTAAATAATGTTGATAATCTTTACCATAAATGTTTTCATCTGTTAATAATGTATAGAAATCTTGAATTTTTAACTCTTCTGTATAATCAAGTTTTTCAATATTATCAATGAATCCATATGGAAATATACCTTTTCCTGATAGAATTTCAAATATTTTGTCTTCATCATTTGAATGTCTTTCTAAAATGTCATTCAATATTTTACCATCTTTTATAAAATTATTAGTATGTTTGAAATCGACTTTTTTTAAGATATTTTGCTAATGTGCAATAGAAGAAGCCATGAATCTAAATGTATCAACAAATGAGAATTTTATGAATTTTGTAGGTTTATTATCATTGTTAAATTCCAATTCATAACCAGAATTTACAGAATAATTTATATATTTTTCATCAGTATTTGCAATTAAATCTACATTCCCATATTGTTTAGCTAATTTTCTTATATATAAATGACTTTCATAATTACTCATATTATGACAGAAAACTGGAAATTTTGAGGAAATTTAAGATTTAGATTACAAGTACTATGAGCTGCTTCTCTATATTTTCCTGTTAAAGGACAGTGATCTCTTACTTTTATTCTTTTTTCATCATCAAAACCCTCAGTTTCACAAATATGACAAATTTTTGTTGTTTTAAAAGAATTGTCTTCTTCTTCGGTTAAATTAATTAGTTTTTATAATTATATTTTTTAGCTATATATTTTGACAATTTATTAAAACCTTCGAACAATTTCATAGGAACATTTATTAAATCATTGTCATTTTTGGCTCTATAACATATTGGTTAATATTTTTTATTTGTTACATTTGAAACTAGATATAATGTGAATCCATATGGCATATGTTTTTGAGTCTTCGTAATTGTTGATTTTAAAGGACTATTTTTACATGTCGGAATTTTTAAAAAAATTCTCTCAAAATCGATATAGATTTCATAAGGCTGTAAAATTTTATTTTTACGATTAAAGAATTTTATAGTTTGGCCTAGAAAAGGCATTATTGGTTTACATACTTCATGTTGTTAACAAATTTCTAAGTGATCTTTTAAATCTCCAGATTTATAAAAATGTGTTAAACATCTTCTGCATATGAACTTTTTATTATGATTTTTTGATGCTTGAGAATTTACTAATTTATTTAAATCTGTTATTAAAACATAACGAGATCTATATTCATTCTTAACATACAATAAATCAATATTTAACTTAGCATCATAAATTTCTGATATCTGTAACGGAACTATATTTATTTGTTTATCATAACTAAAGATATTTATTGACATTTTTGGATACCTGAATTTAGGATTAAAACTTCTTTTTTCAAAAGCTTTTATATATTTTAGTGATATTGGATAGTCGAATCCATAATATATTTAATTTCTTAAATAAATCTGATATTGTTTAATTCTTTCAGGATGACTTTAGGTCTTTCTACAGCACACCTAATTGCATAAATAAAACACAATTGATCATTATCATTTTTTTTAATTAACACAAGTTTTTTTATTTTGTATTTCTCTAGGTAACTCAATATAAGAACCAGAACTTAAAGAATTATGTTTATTAAGTCTTAAAATAGGTTGTTTACATCTTTTTAAAGTCCATCCAGATCCTGCATTTGGTTGATTATTCTGTTCACGTAATGTTATTTTTTTCGAATTGACTTGAAATAAAATCATCAACATTAAAAATATCTTCTGTCTTTAATTGAAAATACATTGATGTTGGTTGATGATTGCCGTCTACTAATTCTCTTTCATATTCACATTCTAAACATATTTGACCTTTAATATTTTTATTTTCTTGCAACATATTTTCAATTAATCTCTTCAATTCGTCTCTTTGGGATTCTAAATATGGAGAAAGATCAACAATGTTTTCATCTGAATTAGAAAGAATAAATTCTTTAAAATGTCCTTTCTTAGATTATATTGTTTGAATATCAATAATATTTTCTTTTGAATCTGGAAAATATTATTGTAATTCAAAGTGTTTATTTAATTCTTTAATTAATTCTCTTCTAGTTTTTGTACTAATCATTAATCCATTCTTCCTTGCTAAATCTTGAAGATATCTAGTATTTCTTAAACCTAATCGATTTGGACGTTTTTGAACTTTTTAAATATTATGTATTAAAGTTTCTCGTGATAGATCATCAATCTTTCGAAGATACAATTTTATTGCTATATCTTTTAATTTCTGAATAATGAGATTTAGATTATCCTTATTTTCTTTATATGAATTCTTTAACTCTTTTAATTTATCTAAATTTAGTTTTTCATAATCATAAATTTGATTATTGTTTCCCCACTCTTTCAAATAATTAAATTCATTATCTTTTAATTTTTTATTTTCTAAGTGCTACTTAGAGTTATAATGTCTATAAAAATGTTTCTTAAAGACAACAAACAAATTCAAAGACAAACAAAAAAAAAAAATTTGTTTCAATATGGACAGTTAATCTTTTCGTTAGCCATTTAATACAAAAAAAATTCTAAGTCAAATTCTTCTATTTAGTAAAACACCTTTTTTATTAAAAAAAATAATTTGCTAAATTCATATTATTCTCTTTCATTCCTTCCAATACTTCAAAAATATACTCTTTTGATATTGAAAAATCTCGATTTCTTCCATAATAATCTT
Source organism: Homalodisca vitripennis (assembly GCF_021130785.1). Lineage (NCBI taxonomy): Eukaryota > Metazoa > Arthropoda > Insecta > Hemiptera > Cicadellidae > Homalodisca > Homalodisca vitripennis. The sequence continues at coordinate 2,285,554 of NC_060209.1, forward strand.
TATAATCATAAACATAATATCCTAAATAATTATACAATAATATAAATTTTCTATAATCATGAAACATCGGGCATTGGTTTTTGGTTATCTCAGTTGTTGAAATATAAACAAATACATTAATGCCAAAGTACTTTCTTGGAATAAATAATTCTATTAAATAACTCCCCATTTAAGTGGAAGAAATAATTATTTCAAAATGTTATCAATGTGGTAATAGAGGAGAAATTCTTGATAAAATATTTCTAGTTTGTAAAAGTTGTAACTTAATAGTATATGAGAAAAAGATTAAGAAATGTAAAAATAAATTAACACATTTGAATAATCTGCTTAGTACATTGCAATATGAAGATAAAAAATAAACAAAATTTGTTACAGAATTTAGATCTAGGAATAAATCTTTTATATTATCGTATGAAGAAAATGAGAATATCAATGCATTATTTAAAGAATATGTTAGGTTTGTTGGTATAAATAAACATATTTATTATGATAAGATATTACCATTGCTCTTTCATTACTTGGGTATTGAATTTGATTATAGTTTTAACCTGAAACTTTTGATAAATTTATATTACATTTGGAGAAAAGATATAAAGAAATTAGTGTAAAAAAATTATCTTTTCCCTTCAAATTAAATTCTCAAGATAAAGTTTTTTAAATTTAAATTTTTTTCTTTTTCATCTAATTAAAATATGATATTAATTCTTACATAAAATCATGATTATACATAATACAGTATGTATAACCATGATTTTTACGTTTTTTTACGTTTTACTTTATATTATTTTTCCTGAATAATTTTTGTTAGTTAAAATTTATTCCTATTAAATGGAGTTCTTGAAAGAGTTAAATGATATTGGAGAATGTAAATTTAAAGATTATAAGAAGTTAAATGAATTAGAAGAAAATAAGAAATATAGAATTTTGAATTTGGAAAGAATGAAAGATAAATAATTATGGTTGGACTAGTATTGCAGATTTAGAAGATTATAAAGTACATTTGCCTAATAGATTTGTAAATGTCTTAGATGAAAAAAGATTAAAGAATTGAATAAAAATGATAAATTACACTTGATTGTTACTGGAAAGAAAACTAAAAAAATTTATATATATATATATATATATATATATATAAATTTAAATGTTTTATCAGTAAATGTGTTCCAGTTTCCATAGTACAAAAATAAATATAGCATTAATGAATTTGATCTCTAGTGTTTCTTAATTCAAACTGTAACGTCTTTTCTTAGATTTTAATTCCAGTGTCTAAATTTAAACTTTTTCTAAGTATGAATATATAGCGATTATCTGTGAATGCATTTGCTGTTTAGCCACGCAAGGTTTGACAAGTATTCCACGTTCTACTAGCCTACTTAAAATGACAGTGACACAAGTGGATGACTACCGAACTGTAGTGGAAAGTATAGCCAGCAAACCCAATACAAGCAAACCACATCTCTAAGCGGTTTTCAAAGGCTAAAGGCAACAAGCGTTGACTCTGAGATCAATACCTGACGTCTTATTGGCTTCCCCAGGGCACAATCCACCCGCAATAACATTTATTTTCGTAGAATTCAGATCCTGGAGTGAAGGTTACTTTTGGAAACGGTTACCTGAGGATCTAAATTACTTTTAGGAGTACATTTGACACATGTTAGTTTAAATCTTTTTTTTTGTTAATGAAGAATATCAAAGTTTTTTCTATTTCTCTTTTGAATATGAAAATATGAAACAAAATTCCGTCATTAAACTTTTTAATATAAAACCGTCATCCATATACCTATATGGATAATGATTTTTATTTATTTGGACATTTTATTTATTACTTTAATTTACGTTATACTTCATATTCTTTTTAAAAATCTAAAAATACGTATTTTTGGTATTTTAGTGTTAATTTGATATGGAAGTTAAGTTATGCCCAAATTTAAATGATCAAAATTCTTTTAATTCAGTATCTGGTATTTTAAATTTTAAATATTTCACTTTATAACTCTGAAATAGAGCTATCATACATTCCTGGTTTATTTTAAAATGTTTTACCTATTCAGAAGAAGTGAATATATTTCCACATTTCAGTTTTCACTTAATATAGACATTTAATGTACATTCCAGAAATTGCGTTATTAATAGCATTAAAATTAAACTAATAAAATATTTTTCGCCAAATTATCTAAGAAATTAAAAACCTACTGGTGGCTAATTAATTCTGAATGTTTATGAAGTAGGATAGTGCAAATTATATAATAAAGGATAAGTCTTTACCATCAGACTTTGGTTTAATGTAAATTTTTTTTAGGATTTTTAAAGGGATGTAATGGAAAATTTTTAGAACAGCATTTAAGGAGTCGGCTAAAGGATTCAATAAACCAATTATGTTATGTGTAGAATAATTTTCAACAAATATTAGTTTATTGTGTGCATATTAAATTATTTTCAATAGTTTATGAAGTTTGATGGCGATGATATGAAGAATCCAATTACGAGGATAAAAAGGTGTAGACATTATTCATATAATGAGGGGATCAACGGTATACCAAGGGATATCCAACCAGTTGAAACTTTCAAATAAAATAAACAGTTATGAGAATAATTCGCTTATGAAAAGTACTATTGTATTACAAAAAAAAATATGGGAAATATCGTTATCTGCATGAGAAAGTTCTTAAGAAAGCTTCTCTATATTATGAATAAATTTCACTGCTACTTTACAAAAACTAAGATACAGAAGTAGTCATGTACAACTTCACTGAGACGTTAATGACTTCGACCCAGATCGAAAGTTCCTATACTATGAACATCTAATGAAAAAAATAAATTGTAGGTCAAAACTTTCCAAACAATGTTGTTTCCTAATGAGCAGGTTCTTTTATATAAATAATGCTATGAAAAGCGATAACTCGCATCGTTTCCCTATTTATTCCATGGTATTTGACAGAAACATTAATAAAAAAAAAACATAAATGTATGTGTGTAAATCCTTGGTCTTTTGGTTCCACATATAACAAAGCAGGAGTACTTCACACTATATAACGCGTAATAGGCTTCTCTGAGGTTGGTTCCCAAATTTAAATTCTAAATATCATGTTTCGACATGCATTAAGGACACATTGTTATTTATCTGGAAATAAGGTTTAATCTACAATGTAATGCCTACAGATGAAATCTTTCTTGAAACATCTTACTAATGTATACATTAATACTCGGTAGGTCTGGAAATTGTTTTTGATAGTAGATCTACATATCAAATATGATATATCTGTTGTTGTAGTCATGCTACAAGTGTTATATGTTTTATATGTGAAAATCTTACTGTATATGATGGTAATCTGTTTGTTGAAAAATTTTTTTATTATGCCAATTTATCGTTTCCTACATGGCTATCTATAAGTAGAATTAAAAAAAAAATCGGTGAAATACAGTCGAATCTTACGGGGTGAGGTGCGTTTTTTTCACGCACACATCCTATGTTGTTATAATAATTTTAAATTTATAACTCACTTTTTGGATGGATATGGTAATAAGGTTACCGAAATTAAAATTAAAGTATAAACATATTTTCATAACAGTATTGTGTTGAACAAACCAATTGATCGAATATTTATTTCAATCAATAATTCTTGAGATATTTTATCTTTTACAATATTGGTGTACTTTCTGTTACCTTTATAATATATATAATAACAAGTTATTAATATCTTTTATAAGAATTTTTTATTTATTATATGTATACTCTTCCATTGCGATGTTTGCATTTCAGCAGCTGCCATCCAATTCACATTAAATATCTATCTTTAGGAACCTATCAATAAGGCAAACTAGAAATGTATTTTCCAGGCCCATAAAGTCATATTTAAAAACATCTCTCTCTAGACCTAAATTAAACTATGAAGGTAATCCATAAAGTAATAACATCAAATGTAACGTGTGAAATCCTTGCAACAAGCCAAGATGCGGCATTTGTAGGATGTTAATAAATTCTAAATTTTTTAAAGTGGTAAAACTGAAAGAAAAATATACTATTAAAGGTAACGTTGATTTCACCAGAAAAAATGTCATTATTAACCCGAAATTGGTGTCCAAAACATTACATTTGAAAAACCGCATTAATTAAGAATGAGAATGACCAATCATTAGTTTGATGTTGTTTATCACAATTATGAGAGAGGTTATACCATATATATATATATATATATATATATATATATATATATATATATATATATATATATATATATATATATATATATTATGGTTTTTAAGTTGGATCTGGTAAGAGCTGAGTGTCTATTGTCGGGATACAATTGTTCAGTTTATATTGTATAACGTATTTACCAAATACTCATGTAATAATAACATAATAAAAAGATTTATAATGTTTTTGTTTGTATATTAAATAAATTTTGGTGTATGCTGTAGGTAAATAAAAATGGTTCGATAACATATTTGTATAAATCAGGAGATTTATATAAAATCTATGTAGAATTAATTTCCTTAGATATACTTTATGCCAAATATATATTTTACAGCTGAAAAAGTTTTATAACACTTGGTATGACATTTGTTGTACACTACGGGGTGTACCAATAAAAACTTTTAATGGAGTTTTATCAAAACGTGGTTTAAGTTTATGCGCCTTTTTTACATGGGCCACATTAATTATTTATTTACCTTCGTAAACCAAAACTTAAATTTTCCCCCTAAAATATATTTGTTCTAACCTGAACATCATATTAGTAAATGTCCCAAATCTATATTATAAATATTACTTAACACTATAGTTTGTAATATTTACTAGCTTTGAGCAGATATATTCGAGTTTCTGGATTCTTCAGACAAATTTAAATAATAAGGTCAGTGATGCTATTACGCTCTGCGTTTAAACTATTCGGTTTTTAATGAATTAATTAATTTTTCCGTATTATTTTCAGTAATATGCTTAGGAAAAATATCATGTTGGCTATTACTGATCTATAATAATTATCTAGAACAATTTTAAAAACTTGAACACAAAAATAACATAGGTGAAGTTAGGATGTAACAAGGGGGGCATATGGTGGTACATCAGTCTGCTTAACTGGCCGTGACTTTACAGCCCTCTGGGTCCGACAGTAGGCAGAGTGGGGAGAAGACAGATTTTAAAGTACATGAAAACATGTATTCGACAATAAATATATTGATTCGAAATATTTTTTGTGGTTTTAATTTATTTGTCAATGCACTGGACTATTATTTAGTAATAGTCACATGAAATAATATTTATAAACAAAACAAATATCTGCAATGTTATTTGTAGGAAGTAAATAGAGTACGGTACTTGCTTTCAAAATTTCGGTAATAATCGTGTTTTATAATATAGTCATTTGTTTATTCTATTAATTTTTAAAAGCATAGAATTGAGTTGAACATTAAATTTTTAATACTTTGCTTAGACTCATGTGGCTGACCGTTATAGCAATCATTTACAGAATTTAAAGTAATTCAATTTACACTGCAGAAGTACTTGATGATAATTAGAATCATTGATTAATTGATGCTGTAATACATGTTCCCATTATTTTCAGGGGTCTGTTGAAAAAATTAAATCAATAAAATTATTAGAATGTAAATACGAAATATTTGTATAAATGTATTACATTACTAGGTGAAAATTAATTTTGAGTCGAATTGAGTATTTTATGTTCTCTCAGCTCTATCTCAATGAATTTATAAAAATGGAAATTTTATTTTATATTATTTTCAATTATTTGATAAAAGAAAACTTACAATTACCCAATAATTCAATTTTTTTCACACGACAATATTATTTAAAAATTTTTTTTCTCACCTGGCGATGGCATCTTTGATGAAGGAAACAGGATTTTTCCGGATATTTGCCATCGTTCATGTTAGTTCTTTACCTGAAGAAGAGATCAGATTGCAGATCTCGAAACGTAGTGTTACTGATTTATTGTTTCACTGAACGATGGCAAATGTCCGGAAAAATCGTGTTTCCTTCACAATCCTTCCATCGTCAAAAATAACCTTCAAACAAAGCATCTTTGATGTCGAAAGGCCTCGTGTGACAGAAATGAAATTATAAGATAATTGTGACTTTTCTTCTATTAAATAAAAGAAAATAGTATTTTCCAATAAGAAGAAGAGCTCATCCTTCAAGGAGATTATATATTTCCAGGAAACACAAGCAGCATCACATGGGGACTAGGGGTTGTATTCCCTAATAGTATTGATTATTCAATATATTTCCAGAATCAGTGAAGCCAGCCATGTGTAGTAAAGGCAAAGAGGTTCCTCCAAAGTGCACAAGGATTCCACGCTTTTGTAATAGAGCTTAGTTTTGATAACTCTTACGGATTCACTAGTCTCGGTTTAGGAATGGTTCAATAAGGGATGGTATACGAAATAACAACCCTTTGAAGAAAATTATGAACCATTAAACCTAATGCGTCACAAGATTGCTTGTAATGGGAGATGGAAATTTTACGAATTAAATTGAGTTTTCCATTTTAAACACAACCGTATTTGTTGATATTTTTATATCAAAAGTAGCTGTTAATATGTTCACAAGTTTAACATGCGAAAATTTATTTTATAGAGTTTAAAATACAATATAATGCAATGTAATTTCATTACATTACGAAACATATATTGCTTTACTAAGTAACTAAGTAAGTCAAATTATGGATCCATCATGTAGTAATATATCTCGAAATGATTTCATCTATACTTTCAAAGAATTTGAAAAGTTTGAATGAGGTCGGCAATCCTCTCAGTAGGCTGACAAAATATATATATATAAATATCTTTTATGTGTGTTCCTCTGTCTGTTAATCTGGCCTCAGGACATCCAGAGAATGGAATAAGCTTTATTTTGGAAATTTTGCATCCAAATTCCGTGAAGCATGATTGCCATTGTGTGCAATACTTTAAAGTCGTGATTAGAATCAATCCTACACTTTTTCAGATGTAGAGTCTGATTTGAATTTTTTAATCAGTCAATCCATCAATTAGTAGGCTTCTTTCGTAAACATAAAGTTCAGAATAAGGGTCAACGATCGATAAAAACAAATCAAATAAAAAAATTAAATCTAAGTAATACATAAGGTTATGTCTCGCCTTGGGATGTTCTAAAGCATTCCACAAATTCTTCCAGGCTGTAGCAATTTCACAAATTCTCTCAGCAACCAGGTCTTCAGTCTTCCCTTGAGAATTTCAGGATTGTCTTCTTTCAGCTTACGCGGGAGCAGATTATGGAGTTTCGCTCCTGCATATGATGGTTATTTGGAAAATAGAAATTTCCTGTGTATTGCCAGGCTGAAGTCTTAAGCATGACTTGTTTGCAGGCCATGAAGATCACCATTTCTAGTAAGTCCTTGTTTGGAGGCATGTAAAATGACTTCAATTATATAAATTGCCACAACCGTCAATATTTTTAGTGTTTTAAATACCTCTCTACAACAATCTTGATGTTGGAGGGAAGCCATGATTCTTACTGCTCGCTTTTGAATGAGTAGGATCCGCTGAAGGATCTTTGAGGACGAGCCGCAACATAGAATCACTCCATATCTAACATGAGACTCAAAAAGCAAGTGATATACTGTCTTTTTAGTCAATTCTGTACTCTCTGTTTTGGTTCTTCTCAGTACATACAAAGCGGTGTTGAGTTTTAAGCAAAGAGAATCAATGTGTCTGTCCCATGAAAGTTTGTTGTCATGAATCATTCCAAGGTGCTTCGTTTGTTCAACAGTTGCAATCTTGGGTGTTTCAGAGACTTTGTTCTTGTGCTTACCCAAAATCATCTGCGTTGTCTTCTCTTCGTTAAAGACCAAGTCGTTTGCTATACATTAATGATGAGCCATGCTGACAGATATGTATGTATTTCCAAAGCCTCAGCTGTTTTGTTGTTGGATAGCAGCACAATGTAATCAGCATACATGATTGTCTGACTGAAAGGTACCATGAATGTGGAGAGGTCGCAGGAGAATAGAAAGAACCAGTCCTTGGGAGACTCCTCTTTTTACTTCTCGTGAAGCAGATTTTGTATTTACTGTTCTTCCATTAATAGTCTGTTTCAGATCTACTATTTGTCTTCGTTAGGTAGATAGCTATGAAACTATTGAAGTGCAGTGTCTTTGATTCTTAGCCAGTCAAGTTTTGTTAAAATTAACCCGGGAACGGTCACCCTGTTAGATTTTTTATAACATAACTAATCGTTGTATTGAAAATTTTTTTATCTGCAGTCGTAGGCGATTGAGGGCCTAGGTATGTGTCCTTTACTATATAAGACGCCTGTTGCACGTGTTTTTTTCCAATGACTAATGCAGCCGGAGGGGTGGGGGTAGGATGGGAAGTGGGGCGCGCACGGACCCGCAGTCGGAATCTAACGCTCGACCGGATACGTACTGCCTATTGTTAAATTTTTTCTAACGGTGCGACCTTTTATGTCAGTGTATATTTCGTTTTGTGTTGTTGTTTTGAGTGCTATTTTTGTAATTTATTTAATTTAGTTTAGTGCAATGGCTAATAAATCGCATGAAGCCCTTATTTTGGGATGTATTGATGAAGTTGAGGAGAGTGAGCATGACAACTGCGATTCTATGAATGAAAGTGATGCCCAGGCTGAATACTCGGACCATAACACAAATACAGACCAATCAGATTGTGAAAGTGTGTTAAGACAAGAAGACACTCTGCAAATGGAAATAGAAACATTCACAAGCTGCAACTGCACCTTTAGCTTCTACATCAAATATTCAATATGTACTAGGTCCTCTGGTAAGTCAGCCTATGTATTATGTAGGGAAAGATCGATCGATACACTAAATGGTTGGCTCACAAGCCTACAAACATTCGCAATACCAAAACCACAAAGGAAAACATTATTATTTTATTACCTGGAGTCAAATCAGTGGCAAAAAACAAAGTGACTCAATTAGATTGCTGGAAAGTATTTTTTCCAGACGAAATGTTTCATCGAATACTAATTTTGACTAACAAAGAACTTCTATCAATGAGTGAGTCCTATTCGCGTGGTCAAAAAGACTGCCCACAAACTGATTTTGAAGAACTTTCAGCTTTTTTTGGTATGTTATACATGTTAGGGGTAAAAAAGGCAAACCATGCTCATACTTCTGTGATGTGGGCTACTGATGGAACGTCACCGGAATACTTCAGAGCAGTAATGAGTGAAAGATGTTTTCATACCCTTGTCAGAGGGTTAAGATTTGACGACAAAGATACATGTGATGAGAGACAAAAACTAGACAATTTTGAGGAGTTTGTCAGACTATCTATTGCAAGTTACTCTCCAGGGGAATACGTCGTAATAGATGAAATGCTGGAAGCCTTTAGGGGCAAGTGCAAATTTAGACAGTGTATTGGAAATAAACCTGATAAATATGGGGTGAAAATGTATGCGTTGGTTGACTCTAGGACAGTTTATACTTTAAATATGGAAGTATACTGTGGAAAACAACCTGTAGGGCCATATGTGTTAGATAACGATGCAGCTAGTGTTGTAAAAAGGTTTATCAAACCAATTGATGGTAGTGGACGGAATTTTACTACCGAAAACTACTACACGTCGGTTCCACTTGCTAACGACTTATTTGTGAATCACAAAATTACCACTGTTGGTACAATAAGAAAAAATAAGCCGCAAGTTCCTGAAGTCTTCAAAGATGTAAATACAAGACCTGTTTGCAGTAGTGTTTTCGGATTTAAGACTCCACCAAATCATACTCTTCTTGTCTCATATGTCCCTAAGAGGAGAAGAAATGTTCTTTTGATCTCTACATTTCACTCTGATGATTCAATTGATATAAGCAGCGGTGACCTTTACAAACCAGATGTCATAACGTTTTATAATCTAACAAAGGGAGGTGTCGATGTTGTCGATCGTATGAAAAAAGAATATTCTGTAAAGAGAATTAGCAACCGCTGCCCTATGACATTGTTCAATGGATTGCTAAACTTGGGATCAATCAACAGCCAAATAATATTTAAAGCCAATACTGGTAATCTAATTCCCAGAAGGATGTACATAGCAGAGTTGGCAAAACAACGGGCAACACCTCACCTTCTCAAAAGGTCACCTATTGCAAACCTTCCATCTTCATTGAAACAGTCAATCAAAACAGTCACCGGCCAGGATCCTCCAAGACGAGAGGTACCTCAAGGTATGTTTTCTAACATTTCCAAATATAAAACAAAATATTATTTTCATTTATATTGCTATATTGTGTACTATAGTACCTAATAAAAATATAGAAATTTATTATAAAATTATAAAATATAATGTTTCTAGGAACTAGCAAGTCGTTAAAAATATTTTATATAAAAATACTAAATTAATAGGTAAACAGTTTTAATATAGTTTGTTTTTAGCAGGAAACCAAATGGAGAAAATACGATGTGGCTATTATCCGAAAAGGAAAAATAGATTTACACAGCACAAATGTGAGGGCTGTCAAACACCACTTTGTAAAGAGCACACAGCCTTCACCAGACTAACTTGTATAAACTGTAATGATGCAAACTTTGCTTAAAACTTGTCTCAATGCAAAAGTAAAAATTCTGTTTGTATTGATATTGTACACTACAAATTAAACACTTTAAAAAGTTAATCTAATATTTTATACTGTCCAATATTTTTAGTTATAATTACACACTTGACTTTGGTTTGGATAAAATACAGATTTTATTAAAATATTAGGACCTTCAGAGAATATTCCAATAACTAATTAATTGATACTTGGTATAAGAATACGTTTGAAAAGCTGTAAAACAAAAGATGTCAGATGTTAGTTTTTTTTTTATACGAGCGACCATCTACGTAAAATATCTAGGGTGACTTCTCCCGGGTTTATCTGTGGTCAAGGCAATCCCATGCTTTGCTAGGATCCAAAAATGTACTATTAACTGTGTTTCCAGCTTCGATGCAGTCAATAATGTTTTCGACAAGTTCTAAAAGAGCAGTAAATGTTGAGTTTTCCAACAAAACAATGTTTATCTTTGCTGTGAGAAACCGAACTAACATTTCCTGAAAAATCCTTGGTCATAAGATATAAGATGATGAGAGTCAGAAAAAAGACAAGAGAGCTAGAAAAAATTTACTGAAGAGTTTTTCATTCTCCACTTTGTTTTCCAAAGGGAAAAAGGCAATAGAAAGGTGTGGCAGAAAATGTCATTCGTCATCTATTCTCAACTAAAATTGATGAGTTGTCCCCTAAGAATGATTGGCAAATGATCTTAAAAATATGCAAGAATTAGTAGAGCTTTGCATACCAAGGAAAATTAAGTATGTAAAGCAACATTTCTGTAGGTCACAATTATTCTCTACTCAATTATTAATGTTGGTACTCCTTTAGTGAAGAAGAAGAACTCTGTTATGCTATAATTAATGTTAGCTTTTGTTTTATACTGGCCTATCTTATGTAATTATTACAACGCTAGGCTCGTGTGTGTGTGCACAATAGGCACAATACACATATTGTAATGTCCCTTATATTACCCACCAAGGAGTTCAAATCCTTTCCAGGTAGCATTGACTGGATCACATAGGGAACTTAAGGGCTGTAATTCCTGTAATTTCCCGTTATTAGTGATGCAGACGTTTTATTATTTTATTAAAGCTTATCGATGACAAGATTTCTGTATTCCACTATGGAGGCTTAAATGACGAAATAGTATACGGAAAGACTACGATTTAATAAAAAAAATTCAATTTTAAACTTATGCGTCACGAGATTAGTTGAAGTAATGACATAGAGATTTTCAGAGTTGTTTGTAATTGCAGGCTATCTTTCTACTTTTAATCTCCAACGCTTCTTAACTTTTAAGTATACGATATGGAGAGAAGTACAGATAACCACACGATTGCCAGGCCTATATCGAACACACGCACATACACACGCGCGCGTGTTCTAAAGAGTTTCAAAGAACTTTATTTGTCGGCCATTTCTGTAAATATGTGGGAAGGTAGCCTCCGTAAGGTGCAATCATTTATCCGTTGGTCCAATTATTATACGTTATACGTTAAAAAAAATTTTTTTTTACAAATATGAATCATTACATGAGGAGTTATATACATTTAAAGTAATTTACTGTCTATTACAGTAGAGTAGTAATAATTGTTTAAAAGCGGACTAAGGTATAATATTCCCCCCCGCAAAGTCAAAAGAGATGACGTGAATGGGTGTTTGGCTAATCGATGGAGACCAGCCTAATAAGAGATAACACTTTAGAACTTGAGGTTGAAAATTTAACGAATAAATGAAGAATATATGCATTCTGAACGGTATGTTTCATTCTTGATTACGTGATAATGAGTCAAATGATAGTGCAAATACAAAAATTTTATCTGGTTGGAAAGTATATCATCTTGAAAATAAAAACATCGTTATAGAATGAACCTTAGTGAAAACTCCATTATTTGCTTATTACTTTCAATCGTAAATGATAGTCGAACTCACTCGAGTGACAGCAACTCAATCTACTGCCATTTACTGATTTCAGGTTTCCTTAACGTGGCTGTCCCGGTGGTTGCTGCTGCTATATCTGATCACGATGCTCAATCGATCAATGTCAACAGTTGCCAACTTATTCTAACATGTCCATCTACCTCGATAGGAAGGGATGCTCAAACTTCAGCATTTGAGAGGCTGTTCAGCTATTGTTGACTGGGATTTTCTGAACTCTTCAAATAGAACTGAAGACAAATTGAAAAGTATCCAACAGACGTTTTATCATATTGTATTAAAAACCTTAATAAAAAAAATTTAAATTAAAAGAATTATTCGGTAACTTAAGAAATATTTATTTCCTGAAAAAATTTAAATTATTTTACATGGCAAGTAAATCATCCGAAGATGGAGAACAGAACAATTATTTTAAATACAACAAAAAATAACCAGAGTTATTACAGATTCAATGTCACATAAAAAAATCTGAGTGATTAAAAATATTCAAAAGAACGCCTGAAATGTTATTATCAGCCTAAAAGGCAAAAGGTTTCAAAAACCGATATATCTCAATGTTGAGGCGATTGAATATAATATTTGCGTATGGCTAGAAAACTTAACGAGTTGATTCAGCTACATTTTCTGAATCACATATTTCTGCCTAAAACGGAACTCTTCTAGAATTTATTAGTGGCCCTTTATCATCTTTGGTGTTATTTCCGGTGACGGAGGAAGACGTAGTGTTGAGTCTACGTCAGATGCCTTCTAAAAGATGCCAATGGCGTGTCTACATGGCTTATAAAAATTGTTATCAATACTTAATAAGCCAATTTATCGTTCTTAGAATTGCTTCGGTCGAGAAGATTACAGGTACAGCAAATATAACTCCAGTTTCCAAATAAAAGAGATCCATAGACACTAAATTTACCATCCCATATTTGTATGGCTTGTATTCGGTCAAATATTTGAAAACCTTTTCCTGATCAGGCATAACGAGTTCTTTGGAAAACAGAACGTCCTCTTTAGAGACCAGTAAGGGTTTACACAACGAACATGTATGGCTGGTGCAGTAAACTGTCTTTTCAGCTGCATAGCTCAGGGCAGATATGTAGGACTTAATAACTATCAGCGGCCTCTTAAATGTATCTAAGATTTGTGACTGTTTGTATCACAAACTCCGGCTGGGTAAGGTATAGAGCTACGGTGTTCGTAGTATACCCCGTTTGTGAATCTGTCTGAGCAATTGAACGAAGCAGGTTTCAAATAACTTATCAAAACAAACTAAGTTAAGGTATTGTGTCCCACAGGAATCGATATTGCGCCCTGCCTTCGTCTTTCTCCATCCCAAAAAGTTTTGTCTGTAGTAACTTCTGGCAGTGTTACAGTATGCGGATGATCCCACTTTTTGCTTCAGTGCTAAATTACCTCATGATCTCGAAATCGACATTTTCATTGGTCTTAAATCAACTATTGAGTACTTTGAGCAAAGCAATCTCAGAAGTAATGCATAAATGTCTCTTTATGAACTTTTCGAGAAGAATAATTTCTTCAGAAATGGGCCGATTGTCATTGTTCACTACAAAACCATAAAGAATTAGAATACGCCTAGTCTTGAGGTTTACGTCTCGACCGATATCTGGTGGTATCACGTTGATCACATTTGAAGTACGGTTTCTACCGGCAGATACGCGTTGAGAGTTCTGTCCAAGTATTTCTCGGAGAACATAATGAGAATGCCATATTTAGGATTAATTTATCCTCACTTCACTTATTAAATCATCAAATTCTGTATGATCAATTGTTTCATGAGGCTGTTAGGCAAAAAGGGTTAGGATCGTGGGCAGACCGAAACTTTGACAGCCGTGTAGAAATGCTTTTACGGAGTTAAAAGTGCTGACTCTGGCGAACCTGTACCTTACAGAAACTATCATTTTCTGTAAGTTTAAATGCTCTCTCACACAAGCACCTTAAAAAAGTTAAAACATTTTAGCTTAACCCTTAAGAACTTCATGATCAAGAATTTTTTACTCCGTGATCGAGTTCATGGATTAGTCAGGTGATTAGCGGCATGAACCTTACCCATGGCTGATGTTTATTTCATGTTTTTTACAATGCACTAATTCATTTGTTCCTTACAAATTTCATTGTCTTATTAAATTTTTACGGTTAGTACAATGCATTGTGCCGTAATTTGTTTTGTGTGTGACTTTTGCTACGAAATATAAATTGTAACTTAGTTTGCAATAAAAAATCTCTCACTATTACTATTATTGTATGATACAATATTTTCCACTTCAAATTCTTCTCTATATTATTGCCTGCCTGTCTACCTGTCCACATAATTTTTCCGTGAATAACATTAGCTATAGATTTTAAATTTTGATTGCAACCTCAGTGAAATCCGTTACGAAACATGGAATTCTACTTTATAAATGTATACAGTTTTTCTAAAAACGTAAACTTTATTAAATATAATTAAATTTAAAATTTCATTTAATAAACAATATTAATAAAACATTAGTAGTTTAATTATAGTAACTAAAAATAAAAATAGCAATGAAATCGGTCACAAATCTAAGAGAATATAAACTCAAAGTTAATTTCGACGTACACATTTATTTATGAAATTAATTTATGTGTTGTGATGAAATGTGTCTTGAATTAAGTCAGAAGGAAAAAAATAATATTAAATCATAAAAAAACTACAAAGGATAAATGAAGTCAGGGTTAAACTTCTGCTACCCTAAAAACCCCTCCAAAAAATTAACAAAAATTATGGAACTGTTCAAGTAACATCAGCGGAGCGTATTACGTGATATGTAGTGTTAAGTACTCTCACCTTTTCAGTAGCAAAAATGAGTTATTGGAACTAAAATATTGATTGCAATATTGAAACAACAGCAGTATAATTTTAGGATATTAAAACTACTTGAATTTGAGTTTAATTTTACAAATAAAATTGTTAAATATAAACTGACTATAGTTTTTCATCCTAACTTACTAATTAATATTTAGGCTCTTTAAGACCATGTTAATTATAAAGGAAATATACATTTTGGTTAAATATAGAGTATCAATACAGTAATATCCATTTGCATACTGCCAGAAAGTATTTAGAACTACAATTTTCAAATATTTTAAATTAGTTACCAAGTTTTGTAAATTAAAATTGTATGTTTAAATAAAACTAATATACAAATTTTAGTAAATAACTCGGTTGAAAGTTTTGCAAAATAAACACCAGTAGAGAAATCTTCAGAGGTAGAAAGTAGTTATAAGAAACGAAATCCCTTCACCTTCCTTGCCTCCCTCTTCAGTAAAAATAATTGCGGAATCTCATTAAAACTCTCTTACTTGTGTCCGTGTCTTCTCTTTGTCAGACACAGAAACACGTACACCACCCCTTTACCGGAGGCTTATTCTTTATTGCATGGCATAATGTTGCTATAGTTTGTTCAGCCCAAAACTACTTAGTTCAATTCAAAAATAGACGGGTCATTATATTTAGGTTATTATTGTTCAAAGATATTGCAGATTTTGAATAAATCAGGTTTACATGCATATCAATTTAATTTCTCTAGGTTGGTAAATGTCAGTAAACAAAATTTTCAAAGGTATAGTTCGAAATTGAGCTACGTTTTTATCCAAACAGCTTTAGAACACAATCGATGTTTTTTATTTATATAAATTTTTTACATTTTATAAAGTATAAAAAGTATAAAGACGCGTTATGGCTCGGAGTTTTAGTATCATTTACATAAATAGGTTTAAAAACTGTTAGCCAGCTGTGATACGGGATACAAATAAATTTATTTTTCACTAATATAATTTAACTGGTGCGTCAAAACGAGTTAAGATTTAATGAAACTGTGATGCAGAAACAATTTGAATCATATTAAGGTTTTTTAAAGAAAGCTTTGAAAATATGCAATGATCACGTCTATTTATTAAGATCTTTTTCACAATCCTGAAATAAAGAAACTTTCTACAATAATAGTACATCCAATCCTAAGTACGGCAGAAGTGATTATGCCATTCACAATGATTTATTTCTGCGGTTACGATTGTTACAAGCACACCGTATTGCATCTGTTATAAACATGTATAAGCCATGTAAGCCTGTTTTTGAACTATTATTAAATATCAGTACAACTTAAACGGTTTAATGAGTTTCTAGAGTAAGAACGATTTAATGATTATGACATCGATTTATAACGTTTAATCGTTAGTATTTTAAAGTTTCTTCGAATAAAATTGCAGTTCCTAATTTGGAACTATTCCAAGTACGAATAAGTATCTATGAAGTGCAAATGTTTTGGACGGTTTTACTGAGACATTGAGAACGGAGCGTATGACAAGTAATTTAAACATACTGCTTTTCTACTTAAAATGACCGAACGATAAAACTGTTTAACCGTACTGTAGTGTAAAGGCTAGGCGGTGCATCCAATACAAGCAAACCAAATCTGTAAGCAGTTTCCAAAGGCTAAAGGCAACAAGCGTTGACTCAGAGATCAATATCTATCTTATTGGCTCCCCCAGGGCACAATTCATCCCCGCAATAACATTTCTGTTCGTAGGATTCAGATCCTGGAGTGATGGTTCAAGTTTTGGCTATAGAAACTGTAACATGAGAATCTAAATTACTTTAAGGAGTGCGTTTCGTATGCTTTGGTTTAAATATTCTCTCTGCCAATTCAGAAAAAAATGTGTTCCATTCTCTCCTGAAATAAAACTTATGTTCAATGTGAAATCAAATTCCGTCATTACACATTTTAAAATGAAACCCATATTCCGCACACGTACGTTTCAATATTTCCTTTTTCAATTATGATATATTTTACATTTTAAAACAAAAAATTTTTACAATTACTAACTTTAGAGTTGGATTTTTCTATATTGTTATATATATTTTTATGGTAAATTCTATATAAACGATATTTCTCTGAGTTAAGTAATCTGTAGTTTTTGTCTCAGAGTCTTTACTTTTTTATTTTGAAAATATTTCTGAAACTGATAATAGGTCAATCATACAGTGTGGGTTTATTTTACCATGTTATCAACTCGGTAAAAGTAAAATTAATTAATTATTCATTTCATAAAACATAAGTTTCAAAAATTTGTTTCACTTCAGTTGTTTTCCTATATCAAAAGATTAAACTTGTATTCCAGAATGAGTACTATATATAATAGCAATGTAATTCAGTAGAATATTCAATTTCATTTGCTTTGCCTTCTTTGAGGATAAATGATCTTCTGTGGTCAAGATGTACGATTTGTCTCGTGCCCTTTGATGCTCTTTTGGAGAATCTTGGAGTGTATGGATTGGTGGGGGGCATTTCTCAAGGGCTGATCTCAACATATATATGTGGTCGTTAACAAGTTGTATCCCTGCAGAGATTGACCTCCGACCCCATTTCATACAGATGTTGTGTCCCGCAGGATTCATGTTTGGGTCCTGTGTTGTTCCTGGTTCTTATAAATGTCTTCCTTCTCATATACATACTCAGACTATATTTTCAGATGACACAACGCTGGTAAGAACCTAACTATATATAATTTAAGCTCATAATTCAATAGAAGGAAGCTGCTGAGTGGTTTAAAACCAAGTGTATGGCATTAAATGTTAATAAAACTTATTATTAGGTAATCATTGAACCAAAATTGTTCTCAGGGTGTAAAAATATTAGGTTATATCCTGGATACTAAATTAAATTTGTTTGATCATATTGAGAGTTTTTGTAAAAAACCTAACTAGAACTCTTGTTTTGTTATGCAAACTTAGTTATATGCCATTTCTAAGTACTCTCACAATGGTGTACTCTGCTTTTTTAATAGTTGCGCTTCATACAGTATCAAGCTTAGGGCACTGTCATTTAATGTTCATAACATACTATTTTTGCAGAAAATACCGTTAAGAATATTAACAAATAGTAATTTCCATGAACACTGTAGAACCCTATTTGCTACCCTCAAAGATTATGACGGTTGTTAACCTATATTGTTGCCTGCTTCTGTCACATTACAGAACACCAGAAGTCATTGCTATATGTACCTTACTGTAGATTAAGCAAAACACAACATTTATAGCCCATATATTATTGTCTTCTTCTGTGACATTACAGAAAACCACCTAAAATACCCAATCAAAGATATTATAAAGTCTTACAGTGTCAAATATATGTCAATGCTGGATGTACCTTACTGTAGATTAAGTAAAGCACAACATTTATAGCCCATATATTATTGCCTCCTTCTGTGATATTTGAGAACACCACATAAAATACCCAATCAGTTATATTAAAAACTCTTAAATTGTCAAATATAAGTCATTGCTGTATGTACCTTACTGTAGATAAATCAAAACCCAACATGTTTAGCCCATATATTATTGTCTTCTTCTGTGACATTAGAGAACACCACCTAAAATACCCAATCAGAGATATTAAAAACTCTTAAATTGTCAAATATAAGTCATTGCTGTATGTACCTTACTGTAGATAAATCAAAACCCAACATGTTTAGCCCATATATTATTGTCTTCTTCTGTGACATTAGAGAACACCACCTAAAATACCCAATCAGTTATATTAAAAACTCTTAAATTGTCAAATATAAGTCATTGCTGTATGTACCTTACTGTAGATAAATCAAAACCCAACATGTTTAGCCCATATATTATTGCCTTCTTATGTGATATTAGAGAACACCACATAAAATACCCAATCAGTTATATTAAAAACTCTTAAATTGTCAAATATAAGTCATTGCTGTATGTACCTTACTGTAGATTAAGTAAAGCACAACATTTATAGCCCATATATTATTGCCTTCTTCTGTGACATTAGAGAACACCACATAAAATACCCAATCAGTTATATTAAAAACTCTTAAATTGTCAAATATAAGTCATTGCTGTATGTACCTTACTGTAGATAAATCAAAACCCAACATGTTTAGCCCATATATTATTGTCTTCTTCTGTGACATTAGAGAACACCACCTAAAATACCCAATCAGTTATATTAAAAACTCTTAAATTGTCAAATATAAGTCATTGCTGTATGTACCTTACTGTAGATAAATCAAAACCCAACATGTTTAGCCCATATATTATTGCCTTCTTATGTGATATTAGAGAACACCACATAAAATACCCAATCAGTTATATTAAAAAACTCTTAAATTGTCAAATATAAGTCATTGCTGTATGTACCTTACTGTAGATTAAGTAAAACACAACATTTATAGCCCATATATTATTGCCTTCTTCTGTGACATTAGAGAACACCACATAAAATACCCAATCAGTTATATATTAAAAACTCTTAAATTGTCAAATATAAGTCATTGCTGTATGTACCTTACTGTAGATAAATCAAAACCCAACATGTTTAGCCCATATATTATTGTCTTCTTCTGTGACATTAGAGAACACCACCTAAAATACCCAATCAGAGATATTAAAAACTCTTAAATTGTCAAATATAAGTCATTGCTGTATGTACCTTACTGTAGATAAATCAAAACCCAACATGTTTAGCCCATATATTATTGTCTTCTTCTGTGACATTAGAGAACACCACCTAAAATACCCAATCAGAGATATTAAAAACTCTTAAATTGTCAAATATAAGTCATTGCTGTATGTACCTTACTGTAGATAAATCAAAACCCAACATGTTTAGCCCATATATTATTGTCTTCTTCTGTGACATTAGAGAACACCACCTAAAATACCCAATCAGAGATATTAAAAAATCTTAAATTGTCAAATATAAGTCATTGCTGTATGTACCTTACTGTAGATTAAGCAAAACATAACATTATGGTTCTGTTAAAGGTATAAACTTTTTAAAAGGATTATAATATGAATCAAATTACCACCAGCAGAACTAAAATCTATAGTATTAGTGACTATAAAATCCTGTGTATACTTATAGTAAATATTTTGAGAACAACAACCTATTGTGAAGGATGCCTGCCTGATTTTGTCTTTTATTTATTTTATTTTTATTTTTGGTTATATGTGTTTTTATTCTAATTTATTGATTTTAAAAGTAACTGTTGATTTTAATTGTGTTTTTATGTTAAATATTGTGCTGAATTTATTATCTATTGTTTTATTTTGGTTTAACTCCAAAATATACAACCAGCCTTAGACATCTTTTTACTTGTCTTTTAGTAGACTTCTTTGGTTGATTTCATATTTAATGACAAATGGCCAGACATAAAGCTTGTAATATTGTTTAATACTGAATAAAATGAAATATAATGTTATTATAAGTTAATTTCTGAGGCATTGTTTGCCATTATAACTAGGAAACATATAATTACTGTTAGTTAATTGGTTAAAAATGTTGTTAAAGGTGAGCACTAAAACTTTTATGACAAAGGACAGTAAGATTTTACCAAAAGTCATTTGTTTATTGTAAACTTACGCTCTTTATCCTTATCATGTATTTTGTATTAGGTTATAATGTCCACTTATCATTCCTAATACCTGTGTATCCATTATTGAATAAACGGTTATTGAAACATATCAATTCTCTTCATTTAATTTACTTATTTGTAAAGAACTGACATGTGTATCTTGTGTGTAATTTTATATATGTGTCCAGTGTTTGTACATGTTAATCCACCAACGATCCGAAGAAAGGTAACGGATAAGTAATATAACACATCTTATATACCACGGTTACTGCAGACAACATAATTTAAATCGAAACTTAAGCGTGGAATACTAATGTTAACAACTAAATATGTAAAAAGTTTTTGATTATTGTGTTCATATAATCGAATTAATAACTGCATAGTTATATAGTTTTTTTAAAGATTGTTATGTTTTTTTTGTATCCATCTAAAATATTATTAACATATTGTTTAAATTGTGTAAGGTATTAAAATCTATGTATAAAACAATAATAACTAGTAATATGACTAGAAAGATTGAACATCTTATTTAATATATAATATAAGTCGAAATAATCTATGCTCATTCAAGCAAGGTATAGAGTTTTCCTGTGATGCATATGGATTAGTTCCCCTCTTACTGATGCAGGAGTTTTATGGCAGAGTTTGAGACCGTACCCGGCACACAAATGCTAATGTAATGCTCCCAGTAAGGTTTCAAAATCTAAAAATAAGTTTTTAACACTGTCAGAGTTGTAGGATTAAATTCGCTTTGATTTAAACATCAGTATAAATATAATTTAATGAAATATATTTTTGAGATTGCAGAAATCTATTTTAAGTTTACTCAAAAAACACGCAATTTTTTTAACTACGTCGTAATATAACTTATGATTATATTTTATCATAGTTGTATTTCTAATATACTAAAACAACGTTTAAATACTATTAGTTCCAAAAGGAGTGTGAAGGTTTAAACATATCAGTAATCGACTTTAGTAGGATATAATTTAAATCCAAGTTAATACTATTACAATTTACTTATTAACTTGTAATATGTTTTTACAGCTCTGAACATATAAAATTATTTTTATGTAATATAAATGATGAATTACGATTTTTTAAAGTGGTTTTAATCTAAGTTTGCATTTAATTAGTGCAAATGTTACAGAGTTTATTAAAGATTGAACAGAGAAAGGCACTTTTAAGTGCTAAACCACACTATTTTATTCGGGAGTTTTCTTAATCCATATTTTAGTACGGATATTATATAATAAATGTTTTAAAAGCTAGCTACCAATTA
Organism: Homalodisca vitripennis; assembly: GCF_021130785.1. NCBI lineage: Eukaryota > Metazoa > Arthropoda > Insecta > Hemiptera > Cicadellidae > Homalodisca > Homalodisca vitripennis. The sequence continues at coordinate 2,307,730 of NC_060209.1, forward strand.
GTGTTATAACTGTCGATGTTTAACAGGACCTTTTTTCCATATAGACTCTATATTAATGGTGGCACAACATGGCTATTTTATTCTACCCTATCAAACTTTTTGTATTATAGTCATCGATTACTATTCTTTGTAATACTCTAGACCCGAGGTAAAATGACACTATGATGGTGACACAACATGGCTATTTTATTCTACCCTATCAAACTTTTTGTATTATAGTCATCGATTACTATTCTTTGTGATACTCTAGAACCGAGGTAAAATGACACTATGATGGTGACACAACATGGCTATTTTATTCTACCCTATCAAACTTTTTGTATTATAGTCATCGATTACTATTCTTTGTGATACTCTAGACCCGAGGTAAAATGACACTATGATGGTGACACAACATGGCTATTTTATTCTACCCTATCAAACTTTTTGTATTATAGTCATCGATTACTATTCTTTGTGATACTCTAGACCCGAGGTAAAATGACACTATGATGGTGACACAACATGGCTATGTTATTCTACCCTATCAAACTTTTTGTAATATAGTCATCGATTACTATTCTTTGTAATACTCTAGACCCGAGGTAAAATGACACTATGATGGTGACACAACATGGCTATTTTATTCTACCCTATCAAACTTTTTGTATTATAGTCATCGATTACTATTCTTTGTGATACTCTAGACCCGAGGTAAAATGACACTATGATGGTGACACAACATGGCTATTTTATTCTACCCTATCAAACTTTTTGTAGTATAGTCATCGATTACTATTCTTTGTGATACTCTAGACCCGAGGTAAAATGACACTATAATGGTGACACCACATGGCTATTTTATTCTACCCTATCAAACTTTTTGTAATATAGTCATCGATTACTATTCTTTGTAATAATCTAGACCCGAGGTAAAATGACACTTTGATGGTGACACAACATGGCTATTTTATTCTACCCTATCAAAATTTTTGTAATATAGTCATCGATTACTATTCTTTGTAATACTCTAGACCCGAGGTAAAATGACACTATAATGGTGACACAACATGGCTATTTTATTCTACCCTATCAACATTTTTGTATTATAGTCATCGATTACTATTCTTTGTGATACTCTAGACCCGAGGTAAAATGACACTATAATGGTGACACAACATGGCTATTTTATTCTACCCTATCAAACTTTTTGTATTATAGTCATCGATTACTATTCTTTGTGATACTCTAGACCCGAGGTGAAATGACACTATAATGGTGACACAACATGGCTATTTTATTCTACCCTATCAAACTTTTTGTATTATAGTCATCGATTACTATTCTTTGTGATACTCTAGACCCGAGGTAAAATGACACTATAATGGTGACACAACATGGCTATTTTATTCTACCCTATCAAACTTTTTGTATTATAGTCATCGATTACTATTCTTTGTGATACTCTAGACCCGAGGTAAAATGACACTATAATGGTGACACAACATGGCTATTTTATTCTACCCTATCAAACTTTTTGTATTATAGTCATCGATTACTATTCTTTGTGATACTCTAGACCCGAGGTAAAATGACACTATGATGGGGACAGTGACTAAAAGTATAAGGGTTGCAGAAAACTCGAAATAGGATGTTAAAAGGCAAAATCCTACGTTTCACTGACACTCTGGTGGTATGTTCCATTCATCTGTTGGTTGGCTTTTGTTCTTCAACATCGTTCGAATCTAAAGATAATGTATTTTGGGCTGGTTCTTTCAAATAATACAATGTTGAATTCAAGAACATTGTCATATTTTCATGTACGGTTAGTGTATTTTGTGGATCTGATACAGATTTCGCCATAACCCTGTTTCTAACAACTCTTCGATGGGGAGCTCCAACAAGAACAGCAATATCAAGGCATTTATCCAGGCAAAACAATATCATCAGACCTGAGAGCCCGCTTTAAGCTTCTTCTGCATTTATACCACGTATAGAGATTCGCAAAAACTAGAAGGTGTTTAATAAGGTACATGACTTCTTCCTCTCAATTAGTGTTTTCACAATATTATTTCCTTTTCAATTTTTGCTATACATTTTGTTAGCTATCTAAAAACTATTACAAAATTACTACGTAATGACGAATGCTAGGATTTATTACTAGAAATAAAACTTGGTATTTTATTACTGAACCTATAAATCTACTTTTTTAAGTAACTACTATTGTTTGTAATGTCGAGGGGATGGCTCACAAGGAGTCAGAAGAAAATCTTAAGTGAAGAAAATTAAATAAAGACGTCTTAATTAGATCCAAAGTTAGGACTATAACCAAAATACTATACTATACTCTATACTACTTAACCAAAAACGAGAGCATAAAATATATCTCTTAAAAGATAGCATAGGTCTAGTAGTACATCAAACTACAGGTCCAATAAACAATTAGTAGAGTACAACGCCGCAAATCCGACATGAAAGGGTTCACTCAGTAAAATATCACGTCTAAAGTTTAAAACATTTCCAATATGTGTTCCAGCGTGTTTCATATTCTTGTCTTTGCTCAAGTTGTGAAAGATAAACTTTGTAAATAAATAGTGGACTTAAAATGAGTTTTTAAGGCAGTAGACATCCAATGGCGAATAGTTGTTTAACGTTCACAACTTGAGCCAAGACAAGAATATTAAACCATCTAGAACAGGACCTACATTTAAAATGTTCCAAACTTTAAACCAGCATAATTTTTTAAAGAGGTCCCCCCTCTTTCCCCCTGAGGATTTTCCCTTTGAGGTCGGATTTGCAGCATTTTACTCTACTAATGTTGAGACAATGTAATCTTTTATTTGATGTACTATTCAACCTACGCTATCATTTAAGATTTCCTTCTTACTCCTTGTGGACATACCCCCGACAAACATAGTAGTTACTTCAAAACGTAGATTTATAGTTGCGGTAATGATTTAACAATTTTCATTGCTTTACCTGAATTGTTCATTAATTATCAAACTCACACGGACTTTTTACTTTCTGTAAATATATATATATGTATATATGTATATATATATATATATATATATATATATATATATATATATATACGTTAAATAGTATAAATGGCAATAGCCTTATTTAATTTCAATAAACATTGAATCGCAAAAAGTACTTGCTCCGCCGGGAGTCGAACCCGGATAAATATATATATATATAGCTACAATTAGTTTGAGAGATACCTAATTTGGCGTAAAATATATAACATAAAGTGAGGAAACTTAGTCTTAAGAAGCCTATATAATCATTCATTTTGCTTTGTCATGAGAACATATATTCATAATGCATTGTTACTTCAAAGTATTTCAATCTCTCGGTTTATCTAAATCGATAACGGGCAATTGTACATTGCATGTTTTATTTAGATTCCTAACAAATAAGCGCAGTTCGCTTAAACACGGGGCATTCCCATTGTTAATGTTTTTATCCCGTAACGGGTTTCCTATAAAAAAATACTCTTTCAATTAAGTTTTTCCCGCATGGATCTATTCATTCAAAACTGTACTAAGCCAAAAAAATATGATTACTATGAAATGGATGATTCAGAGAATAATTAAGTCTGATTAGATTTAATTCATGAAGTCTTTCGTACAGCTAAGTTTGTTCTATATATACCACTAATAATAATAATAAAACTTTATTTCTAATTATTTCTTTAATTTTTATTATTAAGGTACCGTAATGTTTCATTTATATTTTGAATTCTACGTTGTCCAATATTAGTTTTAGAAAAGCAACAAGCAGCCCTAACTTTGCCTGTATTAATTAAGAATTTAATTTCATTCCTCAAAGCATTATATTGCGTTATAATTGTATGGACGATAAAGTATTGAAAAGGACATTACAATAATTCAAATAAAATTGAAAAATATTTCATTCCTACATTTAGACGATGGCAAACTAAGCAATTTGGATTTTACACGGATATTATTAGTATATTATTATTATGTTTGAGATATGAAGAAGTGGATGGACTTAAAATATTGAAACATAGTGTTTTGTCATGTAGTAATGTAGTTGTAAGCAACTGATTTTCTAATGGTGACATGATAACACAAATGGAGCAATATTTACTATTATTAAAACTTACTGTTATTTAAAAATAACCTCGTTCTATAATGAACAGGGAAATGAGACAATTAAGGTACACGTGGGTAAGCAGACTTGACTTACCGCTCAGAAGGCCCAGAACCAGGACTGCAACCTTGATCTAACGAAGTCTAGATACCACCTAAAACAGGCAATTGAGACAATTAAAGAATAAAGAATAAAGAATAAAGAATAAAGAATGATTTATTTTCTCATTTTCTTACAGGCTACATACATACATCAGTACGTAACGGTAAATTAATATAATGGGGTTATAATTTCCTAAATCTTGCCAGGTCTGACTGCACCATTACAAAAGACTGGAAATAAAAAATTACTTCTTTCAAAATACTATAAACTAAATTTATAGTTAAATATAACCTACATCTAATGCGCTTAGGCCTATACTATACAATAAATGAGAAAATATAGGGCCTCCAAGGCTAAGCCTGTTTGGAGGTTCCTTATTATATTTTAACACATAAAAAAACATCAGCAAACAACTTAATTTAACAATTTAGATCTCTCTTGAGGATATAAATTAATATATTATTTAATCAAAACATAATATAATAATAGTTATAATCAACCTGCTTGTTTGAGTTAGATTAGATTTTCAAATTATTTAAAAATATATATAAATATGGGCCGTGAGGTAAAAAACCAGTTACTATGTCTGAATATATAAAATTGAATTTATATCCTCTAGTTCAAACAACCACCTTCCCAATTTTTTTAAAAATACTAATTTGTTATTTGAGTTTTTTATATTGTTAGGTAATTTATTTAAAAATCCACGGTGACATAAAAATGATATGATTTAGTAAAAAAAGTATTGTTTGGTTTTGGAACTCTTATATTTCCTGAATTTCTTAGTTTTAAGCTGTATTCATTTGCTTCTAAGTTGGTAGTATTTATCAAATCATAGTATTGTTTTAATACTTTATATATAAATAACATCTTGATAGGGAAAATCCTAAGCTGATTAAATAATGGTCGTGAGTGTTCAAATATATGACTGTGGGTTATTAATCTGACAAAGTGCTTTTGCTGCATAAGTAATGAGTTTAAATTTGAATCATACGCACTTCCCCAAAGAAATATGCCGTATTCAATTCGACTTTGTACAAGCGCAAAATATAACATTCTAAGTATTTTTAAATTGCAAATGTTTCTTAAAAAATAAAAAATTCTTATAATATTATTGAGTTTTTTTGTAAGTTTCGATATGGTGAATTTTTCCAATTAAATTCACTATCCATATGAATTCCCAAATATTTTATAATATCCGATTTTTGTATCGTTGAACAATCCATTGTTAAGCAATTATTGATTTGGCTTGATTTCAAAATACAGTCAGCACATCTATAGAAAACAGGTTCAAAATATAATGTCATTTTTTCTGAGACTGAAATTGACATATTTTGTTTTTTCCGTACTTAAAAGCATATGGTTCATTGTGAACCACCACTGAATTATTTCTAGATCTTTGCTCATAGCAACGTGGATATCAGTCCAGCTATCTTTGACATAGCTAAGGGCTGTATCATCAGCAAATGATGTTTAGTGTTCCTTGAAATCTGGCATCGCATAGATCATTTATATATATAATGAAAAGGATTGCTCCCAATACTGACCCTTGGGGCACGCCATATAAGATTTTACCCATTTCACTATATGTGGAGTGCATTCTGACACACTGATACCTATCCCGTAAATAACTTTCAAACCAAGAATAAGCTATTCCTCGAATACCAACACCTATAAAGTTTTTTTTAATAAAATTGTATGATCTACAGTGTCGAATGCTTTTTTTATATCTAAGAATAAACCACTTATACATTTACTTGAATTTAGGCCATTGTATACATTTTTGGTAAAATTAAATAGAGCGCTTTCGGTATTCATATTTTCTCTGAAGCCAAATTGATTTTTACTAAAAAAAATCGGTCTTATTTAAAAAATTAACAATTTTCTTTTTCATGAGTTTTTCATAGATTTTTTGAGAAACAAGAAAGCAATGAGATTGGGCGATAGCTATTACACGTACTGCTTAGTCCACCTTATATATATAGGAATTACAACGGCTGTTTTTAATTGTGTTGGAAAAAATTCCTTTTTGAAAACTAAAATTGATCAAAATATGAGAGAATAGTGACTATTTTGGTGCGAACAGTTTTTATAGTGTATGAACTAATTTTATCTATACCTGGAGAAGTATTATTTTTCAATAAATTAATTATACCAAGGATTTCTTCCTCATATACAGTTTCTAAAAATATAGTTCTTTGTTGGTGTTTATCTATAAAGTAATTTCTTATGTTTAATTTAGAAAAATCAGATGGAACATTATCGGACAATTTTAATCCACTTAACTTACATTAAGAAAATACTGATTAAATTCATTTGCTACATACTCTGAATCATATTCAAGTTTGCCATTTACATCTAAGACTATGGTTTTGCTATTTTTTGTTCTTTGGTTTGTAATGTCATTCAAAACTTTCCAAGTGTTTTTAGTATTGCCTTCACACCTTTCTAATTTATTTTTATAATAATCATTTTTCAATATCCTAATTTCCTCTAATAGCTTATTTCTAAAACGTATATAATGATTTTTCAATTGAATGTTTTGAGGATGATTTTTGACTAATTTGAATAATGAATTTCTTTTTTTAATCTTGTAACAGATTATATCATTAATCCAAGGTTTTAGTTTCTTGAAATTTATTTTTTTGTAATATTGATTCTCTGCTACAAACTTATACAATTTTTAAATGTTTCAATAAAACGAATCAAAAGCTGACGACGGATCAAGTTTCCTGTAAACACAAGACCAATCCTCAGCGGCTAACAGCTGCTTTAGATTCACATAATTGATACGCTGGCCGTCCCGGTGGGGCGGAGGAAGGGCCGGGTCGGGTCTCCCCCTCCGCCACCCCACCAAGAGCAATGCATACCAGAGAGTGGTCTGTGATACCAGCGTGTATTGTTGTGACATCGATTGTTACCGAGCGCTTATCATATAAACGCGCATAGACATGATCAATACATGTTGCTGAATCTACTGTAATTCTTGTAGGTTCATTAACAAGACTTTCTAAACCATTTACTGCCATTAACCTTTGATAATTATCTACAAGATAATGATTTTCCAAAATATTTATGTTAATGTCGCCTACAACTAAAAAACTTTTTTCCTTCTTAAAACCATCTAAAAATATTAGTAAACTCTTTAATAAAACGAATCTATTGTATATGAATATAATCTATATAGAGCCAAAATACAAAGGTCAAAGTTACATAATTTTAATTATATTTTTTAATGCGTCAGCTGTTTGCATTTCTATACTATTGTTGAATTTATAACAGTTATTGAATTTTTAACATAAATGATAACGCCACCAGCTCTGTAGGTATCATTACAGTTTGAATATAAAACATAATTTGGTATTTCATAAAAATTTATTTCATTACTGTTGATCCATATTTCAGATAAAATAATTATATCGGGGAAAAGTATTTCTCTGTTCAATTTCAAGTATAAAAAGATCAAAGTTTTTACGAAGGCTTCTTATGTTTTGATGGATTATTTTTTACAGAATGTTGATTAGTCATAATTAAAGATTTTATGTTTATATTTACTTAATACTGAATACAAAATAACTAGTATACTTTTTATTCAAAGTTGACCTACATATATAATAATAAAATAAAAAAATAACACTTAATGTATTAACATACAAAAAGAAATAGATACTGGTACTGAGTTTAAACCTACATACATAAGCTATTTATTTACATTTACCTTTGGCAGGTCAGCCTGGCAAGTTACATGAATAACTTTAGAAGTCTCCTCTTTTCGTAAAAAGATCCTTCCATCCCGCACCAAACGAAACTGATTAATTGTTCTCACGCTTAAACTTCCGTGCCTCTGCCATGAGCTTCCTCTTCATCGGTGTCAGGGACTCGTTGATATAGACCCGGCTTGTCCATTTCCAGGTTCATGTGCCGCGTCGAGAAGTTACTTTTGACACGTCCTTTTTCTTAGCAGCTCTTCTTTATCTAGTCGGCTTACAAACTTCAGCACTATTCCAGGCGGAGGACTGTTGGGCTCAGATCTTTTTCCCAGACTATGGCAGGCATCAAATCATTGTATTGGATATATTGAAGTCCAACGCTTTTCCCACCTCCTTTACGACAGACACCACGTCTTCATTTTTTTTCCTGTGGGATACCAATGGATTTCAACAGTGTTCCTTCTTGAATACTGCTCTCCTGCTCCTCGATGCGTTGCTTCCAGAGAACTGATTTTCTCCCTGAGTATTTTATTCTCATTTACTAGGCCATCAACTATTGCGAGGCATTTTTCCACTTCCTCAGTTTGTATCTTGACGGCTTCGGTACTCTCGTCGATTTTACTGTAGAGTGTTTCATACGACTTATTGAAGTTTTTCTCCATTTCTTTTTGGCTTTCTGCCACTTCAATAATCTTCTTCATAACGTCTTCTATGGTGAGTTTCCCCTCCGTTGCTTGAGACTCGAACCTCATACTCTTTCGCCGTTCTGAAGCACAAGGTTGGCATCCCTCCACACTAGGTTATCCGCTGTCACACACTCTACATCAGCCTTGCTCATTTTTCAGACAACTTGCGTGAAAATCCTTAACACAGTCTTTGCACGACAACCTTATCTGCTTAACCGTAATTGTTTTCAGGCACATCCCACACATAGACATTTAAAAAAATTTAATTATGTGGCAGTCACAAAATAAAACTCTCCAAAAACCAATAGTATTTAAACACAGCGCGGAGGTTGACAATTGATTCACTCGCGAATTTAAGACTCCCAAGAGAGACGTGAGCTCTTATCAGACACACAACCTTCCTCAACGAGCGCTGACTCATTACTGAGAATTCAGTTAGACGTGTTTCAGCAGATGTGACTTACAGCCCAGAAGGCCTAGCAACAGAACTGCAACCAATGGTCTAACGGGGTCTACATGCCAATTAGAACAGTGAATGAACGGGGAATTGAGACATTTAAGTTAGAGGTGGTACAGCAGATATGACTTACAGCCTAGAAGGCCAATCACCAGAAATGCAACCTTGATCTAACGGCGTCTAGATACCACTTAGAAGAGGGAATTGAGACAATTAAGTTAGACGTGGGTAAGCAGACTTGACTTACCGCTCAGAAGGCCCAGAACCAGGACTGCAACCTTGATCTAACGAAGTCTAGATACCACCTAAAACAGGCAATTGAGACAATTCAGTTAGACGTGTTTCAGCAGATGTGACTTACAGCCCAGAAGGCCTAGCAACAGAACTGCAACCGATGGTCTAACGGGGTCTACATGCCACTTAGAACAGTGAATGAACGGGGAATTGAGACATTTAAGTTAGAGGTGGTACAGCAGATATGACTTACAGCCTAGAAGGCCAATCACCAGAAATGCAACCTTGATCTAACGGCGTCTAGATACCACTTAGAAGAGGGAATTGAGACAATTAAGTTAGACGTGGTTCAGGAGATGTGAATTACAGCCCAGAAGGCCAATCACCAGAAATGCAACCTTGATCTAACAGCGTTTAGATACCACTTTTCTCAAATTCTAAATTACGAAAATAAAAGAAAGCAAATCCTAGGATAGATGTGCTAGAGAGTAAAAGCTTTAGATATTGGTTTTAGGCTTCCCGTAGTTTTTACTCACGATGATCCCGACCTGAGTCTGAAACCCTCTATAACGGAATTAGTTCCATAACTTAAGTTTTTACGGCTTTTATTGACGAAATTCCCATTTTTTTTACAAAATATCATGTATTTTCCCAGCCTAGGATACCGGGTGAGAGTAACCTGTAAAAAAACAAGAGCTGACTACTTAGGGTTAACATTCTTACCTTATATTCGATTTCTAGTTATATTAATAGTAGAATATTCTAAGATGAAAAGGCTCGTGTCATGTGTACTTCCTTATACTTTTAAAATCACAAGGGCAGCTTGCTTGAAATAAGTTTTCAAATACTTTCCTTTGAAATGTTTGAGGGAGTCAGCAGATCAACATATAATGGTTACATATGTGTGTAACATATAACGATATGTAACGATATAACAAAATATGTACTCAATCATATCATTCATGAGAAAGATTTAGGAACAACATGAATTAAAAAACAATAAAAGAAAGTAAATTAAAGATTACTTCAACAGTCTACTCATCTCATGTTCATTTTTAAATTAATTCAATTCTAATGTATGTTACAACTGTATGATGTTTTCATACTTAAGTAACAGAATTTTTTTTGGTGTTTTTATAAATAATCCCTTTATAAAACTTACCTATAAAACCATCCTAAAAGTTGAACTTGAATTATATTACTAGCAATGGCCTTCGTTACGTTCATTATTACCAAAAATTATTTAAACAATGTATTTTTTATATATAAGACAGTAACAGTAGTTAAAAATTAATAAAGAAATACGAAATTCTGTTAGAAATCTGTAACATTATAAGACTTTAAATATTACAAAATATTAATAAGAACACTACTTTTTCGAAATTGTTTATATTTTGGACGAGGCCTTTTGAAACCAAAGGTTTCATCTTTAGTCAACTCCACAAATAAATATTTACACATTCATTGTTACAATTAATATTAAAATAACATATGTTGTGCAAAATTTAAATACAAAAATTTTGGAAATATTTCAGCCAGTATGAGAAATTAGATTTGACTAGAGTTTAATTTTTGAATAAATTGAGAAGAAAGAAGATTGGAATTTTCAATAGGGCCCTCTTCATTGTTCTCGAGTTTTTGTTTATTTCTGTTTATGTATATTGTTTCCCAAGAATTCAAGTTCATTGGTTTTGTTATTTCTTTTATAAATTTTAGACTTGTAATTGATGTTCTGTGTCCTGATTCAATGCAGTGCTTGGCTACAGCAGATTTGTCAACTCTTCCATATTTTGTGTGTGATAAATGCTCTTTAAATCGTGTTTTTATTGTTCTTTTTGTTTGTCCAATATAAATTTTGTCACATTCATCGCATCCAATTTAAAAAATTCCCGATTTACTATCGTTTGAAATTTTGTCCTTAGGGTTTCCTAAAATTTGGGATAATTTGTTGCTTGTTCTGTGAGTGACAGTTTTATTTGTATGCTTTTTAAAAGTTTTGCATATTTGGTTTGTAACAGTGCTGTATGTTCTGCAAATAAATTCATGTTTTGTGTCTTGAGGTGGTCTTAATGTTGTCTTATCTTTTCTACTTCTTCTTTTTAAAGCTTTTTTTAGTATATTGTCAATGAGTTGTGTAGTGTAACCATTGAACATAGCAATAGATTTGATGTAATTTAGTTCTTTCTTGTAGTTTTCTGTTGAAAGTGGTGTATTTAACAGTCTATAAATCATTGAATTAAACGTTGCTCATTTTTGTGCAGATGGATGGTTAGATTCATTGATGATGAACCTATACAGATATTTTGAGTTGGTTTCCTGTAGATATCAAATTACAATTTTTGTTTCATTTCTAATAACTAATACGTCTAAAAATGGGATACTATTGTTTTGTTCAATTTCATATGTAAATTTAATAGTAGGGTAAAACGAATTTAGAGTTGTGATAAAATCTTGTATGTTTTCATTTTTATTAAATATTGCAAAAATTCATCGACGTATCGTATCCATTTTCTTGGAAAATATTTCATTTTAGATTTGGCTGTAGTTTCAAAATATATCATAAAAATATTGGAAATAAAACATGAGAGAGGATTTCTCATAGCCGTCCATCAATTTTTGTATTTACATTTTTACACCATATGTTATTTTAATATTAATTGTAACAAACGATGTGTAAATATTTATTTGTGGAGTTGCCTGAAGATGAAACCTTTGGTTTCGAAAGGCCTCGTCCAAAAAATAGACAATTTGGAAAAAGTAGTGTTTTAATTAAAATTTAGTAATATTTAAAGAATTTTCCAATTGCTCCAAGATTCTACAATTATAAGAGTTAATAAGTGTTCTTTGGTAGAATCGTCTATTACCTTTTCAAATAACCTTCATGAGCTCCGAGCACCCTGCAATATTATCTCAGACAACAGTTTGGCCTCTGGCTGCAAACACGATGGTTTTTATAGATTTCTCGGCCCAAGCCTGTCGGACCTCTTCTTGAGAAACGACCATTCGTTAAAGGCCTATACATAACTTTTGATTCAATGTAATATCTTCATTATCACTATAAATATAGTTAGTATATTTAAATGGTAAATATTTGATAAAATATTAAATTTATTGTTAAATTTTGTTTTTTAAATGCTTTTATTTTAGTTCATTTTTTTAGGAATAGAACTATCACATCCAACTCATTTTTACTTACCTGCGTAAAATAAGATTAACATTATAATAAATAAAGCTAAGATCCTTTTAAACATAACAAATACGAAGTCTCTTTATGACGTTTGTATTTAATGGGTTTTAAGTTAAGTAATTTTGTGTAAATCATCCTACAACAATTATGATCATAGAAGACCTCCTGAAAAACATTTGCATAGCTTTTACGGTTCTCACACCTTAATTTTTATTTTCGAAATAAGTGTGAGAGTTTTTTATGCCCTATACAATCCAACCTTGACTTAAATATCAAATAACTGACCCAATTTTGCACTCATTCACATACATATGTATAAGCATTAAGCGAAACCTCTTCTAACAGTTGCTTACAAACTAAATCCGCTTTTATTTGTCTGTAACACGATGTCATTGTATGTATCAATTTGTGAAGAAGCTATTTCCTTAAATTTTATTGTTATCTTAAAAACCTTGTACATGTTGACTTGGACAATGGACTAAATTGACAATTTCATAGTTGGCTAAACAGTAAAGGTCTTTTCCTCATTATATTTATTGGAGTATTCATGAAAAATTTAATATACCGACCATGTTTCTCATATACAGTATTAATTTCGTTAACTACACGCAAACATTAAAAACAGTTGTAAACAGTTTCTATTGGAAATTTCGTATGCTACATTAACAAGAACTTAGTGATTATATGACTTATGGATAAATACTGGAACATTTCTCAGTTCTGGAAAACAGTCCTAAGATATGCAATGTTGTATCGTAACAAATAATTATTTATATATACTCATATAATGGTTTGCATATAGCAATGATTCACTGGAAATTGTTTAAATATTTATGTGCATAAGGTTCTGGATGAAAATGAACCCCATTTTTGACTACTTCATCAGATTAACTCCAAACATTACGGTAGTCTGTGATTATGGTATCCCTTGTACGGGAGTTTGGCATAAACAGTTTATGAGGTTAAATTTTTCAAGACTACATTAACATAAAACTTTAAATAAGTTGGTTTGTTAAAGTAATATTCACGTTATTAAGTAACTAACTAAAAGTGGCTGATACAAATCTCAGTTTGTTAATTGGCCTTCAGTAGAACCAATCAAGGGCTAGAGCATTCTCACAATGCTAGTTGTTCTGAAAGCTAGAGGGCAAAGCAAATAGAGGCAGGAATCAATACAGCAGCGTCTTATTGGCTGCTTGGAGGGGTGCCAGAACCCACTATTGAAATAATAGTTAGTATTTATGATCCAACTCAGGGTGTTCTGCTTTGCTATTTTTGTAAATCTTGCCTTGAAAGGCATATATTTATTATATTTACTTGTTTACAATAGTCAATATTATTTTGTGTTTTTCCATTTGTCAGTACACTAAGAAGTGAATTCCAAATTTAGACCAGCTGGAGTATTTGTTTTGGTTTTTCCTATTACAATGTTAAATGATAATAATTGCAATATATTACTATGCAAAATAATGTCTTTTTATATATTAGTTTAGGTGTGTAATAATATTTCAGGATATGAAATGGAAGGAATAATATTAATACTAGAAATATTAATCAACACATCGACAGTACTTTATTGACATAAGCAATTGAAGTGTTCTACAACCTCTTCAAATGTTCCATTCTTATCTGGAGGGAAGAGAACAAATATTTTCTGTTAACGGTGCTTCATCCAAACCACTGCCTGATATGCACGGTGTGCCTCAAGGCTCGGTTCTCGGACCCTTGATCTTCTTGGTACTAATTAATGACCTACAGTTGGTGGGTGATGTACTTCTGTTCGCAGATGATTCTACATTCTTTAAAGCGGGTGCCACAACTGAAGATTCGAGAGCTCAAGCTCTCCAAGTCTATGACAGAGCTAAGGAATGGTTTTCAGCCAACAAACTCAGTCTAAACCTTTCCAAAACGCAGGAGTTAATATGCACCTTATCACTAGCTAACCATACAGTGGGGAGTGTCAAAATTTTGGGCTTTACTCTTGATTCCAAACTTACGTGTAACGGGCATGTGACAGAACTGAGTAAGAAACTGTCTCGAGTGACCTGCTTGTTGCGCAGACTGAAGCCTCTATTGAAGGAAAAACATCTTGTCACTATATATCATGGGCTGTTTCATAGCCACATTCTCTACGGTCTGCTGCTCTGGGGTCATTCTTCTGGATGTGCCGAAATTTTATTGCTGAAAAAACATGCTGTGCGTATCATCTCATCTGCAGGCTTCTTAGATCACTGCAAGCCCTTGTTCAACCGACTTAAGATCTTAACGGTCTTTAGTCAGTATGTTGTCGCCAGCTTGTTACATGTCAAGGAAAACATTGCAGCCTTCGGAACTAGGGGTGAAGCTCAGGATGCCTACAGGCTGAGGAACAGCTCACAACTAAATACAGTCTCCTGTAGGCTAAGCAAGACAAGAGATTGTTTCCCCGCATTAGCAGTAAGAATGTACAACTGCCTCCCTCAACATCTTAAAGCTCTTGAGAGCAGGGACTTTGAATGCAGGCTTAGTTGAATGCAGGCTTAGGAAGTGGTCCCTAGCCAACCCTCTCTACTCAATCAAAGATTTTTTCGAGAACGCGAGCAACATAGCCTAGCCTTGCCGCCACTTGCTTTTGTAAATAGTGTAAATAGTAAAATATAGTTAATTATTTATTTTATTGTGACGCTTTCAATCCAGCAACGCTGGTCAATGAAGAAGATATCAGGTATCAGGTACCATCCAACTACTCAAATGGATAATGTAAAACTAATTACCATACGTATATAATAACATAAGTATTATTTCGGAAATATAATATCACAGACCGCTTGTAGTGGTATCTTTTTGTGAAAGTGAAGATCATCTACTTTAAAACAATCTCAAATGTGTTGAAGAGAAATGTATACACAGTTTTGAAATATAAATACAATTAAGATATGGACCGTACCTAATAGTCGTAATATGAACCAGGGGTGCATGGAAAACACAATATGTCTTTGCATAAGTACGTAGAACAACAACAATTCCTTCTTTTCGCCACACTGCAACATAATGTTACTAAATAACAATTGATGTTTCTTAAATGTATTTATGTAGAGCATACTAGTGTTTAAGTTACACTGGTACTATACTTTGGTAGAAAATAAGTAAAAAGTAGTGACATGGAGGTCAATGGAAATTTACAGACTTTATAACATATAGCCATAGCCATAGATGTCTATAGAGCATACTAGTGTTTAAGTTACACTGGTACTATACTTTGGTAGAAAATAAGTAAAAAGTAGTGACATGGAGGTCAATGGAAATTTACAGACTTTATAACATATAGCCATAGCCATAGATGTCTATAGAGCATACTAATGTTTAAGTTACACTGGTACTATACTTTGGTAGAAAATAAGTAAAAAGTAGTGACATGGAGGTCAATGGAAATTTACAGACTTTATAACATATAGCCATAGCCATAGATGTCTATAGAGCATACTAATGTTTAAGTTACACTGGTACTATACTTTGGTAGAAAATAAGTAAAAAGTAGTGACATGGAGGTCAATGGAAATTTACAGACTTTATAACATATAGCCATAGCCATAGATGTCTATAGAGCATACTAATGTTTAAGTTACACTGGCACTATACTTTGGTAGAAAATAAGTAAAAAGTAGTGACATGGAGGTCAATGGAAATTTACAGACTTTATAACATATAGCCATAGCCATAGATGTCTATAGAGCATACTAATGTTTAAGTTACACTGGTACTATACTTTGGTAGAAAATAAGTAAAAAGTAGTGACATGGAGGTCAATGGAAATTTACGGACTTTATAACATATAGCCATAGCCATAGATGTCTATAGAGCACACTATGTTTAAGTTACAATGGTACTATACTCTGGTAAAAGGTAGTGACATGGAGGTCAATGGCAATTTACAGACTTTATAGCATATAACCAAAGCCATAGATTGAATTTGGGAAAGCTACACCAAAGTGTTACTAAAATATTTATATACTGAATGTTTTACAGCGTTGTGGAGTCCAGTTCCCAATATCTCAGTGTTTGTCTCTTACAGCCTGAACACGCTGATCGGCTGTGATGAAACACTCTTGGTGTAAATAAAGGATTTCAACCACTAGAATAAAGACATATTTTTGTTTTTATATTGAAATTCGAAACACTTGTGCATAAAGTTCTAAACAGGCAACATATTTAATTAAAGGGACAACAATAGAAACGCCATTATGGCACCAGAAGTTTAATACCTTAGGCCAAAACTAGATATCAGTTATACAGGAATTTTACGTTATTTAAATGAATTACGGTTCTTATAGATACGCAGGGTGTTGTGTAGTTGCAAGAATGAAAACTCTACTATTGTGTCTGGAATATTATTTGTCAAATCAGAAGTACTCATCAAGCGCTCGCTAAATGTAGTACGGTTCTTATAGATACGCAGGGTGTTATGTAGTTGCAAGAATGAAAACTCTACTATTGTGTCTGGAATATGATTTGTGAAATCAGAAGTACTCATCAAGCGCTCGCTAAATGTAGTACGGTTCTTATAGATACGCAGGGTTTTGTGTAGTTGCAAGAATGAAAACTCTACTATTGTGTCTGGAATATGATTTGTCAAATCAGAAGTACTCATCAAGCGCTCGCTAAATGTAGTACGGTTCTTATAGATACGCAGGGTTTTGTGTAGTTGCAAGAATGAAAACTCTACTATTGTGTCTGGAATATGATTTGTGAAATCAGAAGTACTCATCAAGCGCTCGCTAAATGTAGTACGGTTCTTATAGATACGCAGGGTGTTGTGTAGTTGCAAGAATGAAAACTCTACTATTGTGTCTGGAATATGATTTGTCAAATCAGAAGTACTCATCAAGCGCTCGCTAAATGTAGTACGGTTCTTATAGATACGCAGGGTGTTGTGTAGTTGCAAGAATGAAAACTCTACTATTGTGTCTGGAATATGATTTGTGAAATCAGAAGTACTCATCAAGCGCTCGCTAAATGTAGTACGGTTCTTATAGATACGCAGGGTGTTGTGTAGTTGCAAGAATGAAAACTCTACTATTGTGTCTGGAATATGATTTGTGAAATCAGAAGTACTCATCAAGCGCTCGCTAAATGTAGTACGGTACTTATAGATACGCAGGGTTTTGTGTAGTTGCAAGAATGAAAACTCTATTATTGTGTCTGGAATATGATTTGTCAAATCAGAAGTACTCATCAAGCGCTCGCTAAATGTAGTACGGTTCTAATAGATACGCAGGGTTTTGTATAGTTGCAAGAATGAAAACTCTACTATTGTGTCTGGAATATGATTTGTCAAATCAGAAGTACTCATCAAGCGCTCGCTAAATGTAGTACGGTTCTTATAGATACGCAGGGTTTTATGTAGTTGCAAGAATGAAAACTCTACTATTGTGTCTGGAATATGATTTGTCAAATCAGAAGTACTCAACAAGCGCTCGCTAAATGTAGTACGGTTCTTATAGATACGCAGGGTGTTGTGTAGTTGCAAGAATGAAAACTCTACTATTGTGTCTGGAATATGATTTGTGAAATCAGAAGTACTCATCAAGCGCTCGCTAAATGTAGTACGGTTCTTATAGATACGCAGGGTTTTATGTAGTTGCAAGAATGAAAACTCTACTATTGTGTCTGGTATATGATTTGTGAAATCAGAAGTACTCATCAAGCGCTTGCTAAATGTAGTACGGTTCTTATAGATACACAGGGTTTTGTGTAGTTGTAAGAATGAAAACTCTACTATTGTGTCTGGAATATGATTTGTGAAATCAGAAGTACTCATCAAGCGCTCGCTAAATGTAGTACGGTTCTTATAGTTACGCAGGGTTTTGTGTAGTTGCAAGAATGAAAACTCTATTATTGTGTCTGGAATATGATTTGTGAAATCAGAAGTACTCATCAAGCGCTTGCTAAATGTAGTACGGTTCTTATAGATACGCAGGGTGTTGTGTAGTTGCAAGAATGAAAACTCTACTATTGTGTCTGGAATATGATTTGTCAAATCAGAAGTACTCATCAAGCGCTCGCTAAATGCAGATAAATTTTATTACGACATGTATAGGACGTATCAATAATTCAGTAGGAAACAACATTCCTGAAAATCCATAAACTACTCAATCAACTTATTATATTTCATCAAACACACTTATACATTTCAGTCAAAACATTACAAATATTACGTGAAACACATGAGGCCTACCGGCTCGTTGTCTCGGTTGCATATTTCCCAACCCAGCGTGTATTCAAATATATAAAACAGTAAAATAAGGTACTTTAGCAGATAAGACATTATAATATAAATGTTTCAAACCGGCCCGCAAACTTGTATCTGATACGCTAGTTATGATACTTATAATTATATTCTTCTCTGTGTAAACCTTTGTTGCTTTACGATGTTATTTAGTTCTAGTTCAGTTTTACACAAAAGAACGACACAATTGATTTATTACTATAGATAAATATGCTCCATGAAAGGAAACTTTATAAGAATTGCTTGGTATTTATCAATAACTTTAAGTACTTACATTTACAACTGCTGAAAAACCTTATTAAAGTTTGCTATTTTTCAATTTCAAATAATTAAATAAAAACTTTATTAGTTTTAAAGTGAAATCTAAGGCAATTTTCTAGTTTCTATCATATTACCATTTTTGAATAAATATTAAGTAATATTGTGGATTCAGTTCATACAAATTATCATGAAAGTGCAGAAATAGGTAATTAAACACCTAATGGTAATCTAAAGATATTTAATTGGATATAAAATATAGTATCAAGCCTTTTTATTCGCAACTACGTAACAGAAATCTTACAAAACGTTGTGAAAACTAAATTAGTTTCTGAGATTTCAATAGTTGCTACTAGCAATAGAATAACAAAACACATCTGAGGAGACAATGTCTCAAGTGATATCTCTCTACCTAACATTAATATGAATATAAACATGTATTAACGTCTAATAACATTTTTATATTGTAGTTTATATTATTGTTATTATAAGTAACTATTAGTATTGTATTTACCATTGACACCTGACGACCTCTAGGATGGTTGAACAGTTTAAAATGTGTAAAACGTTTAATACATCATTAAATATTTAAAATGTACCAGCCGCAAAGGCCAGCCTTCAGATAATAGAAAGGCGTGATTTTCACCAGAAAGGGCCGGTGCCTCCCAGAGCGTGGGGCCTGCTTCAGCCAAAACCCGAGGCTTGACATAAACCTAGGTCTGCTTGAGGCCAAGCGCAGCCACATGAGGGGGCTTTCTCTTTCCAAAACCCGAGGCCTGACCTAAGGCAAGGCCTGCTAGAGGCAAAGGGCAACCACATGATGGGGCCAGCTTCTGCTAAAACCTGGAGCCTGACATGAGCCAAGGCCTACTGGAGGCCAAGAGCAGCCAAATGATGGGGACAGCTCCTGCCAGAACCCGAGGCCTGACATGAGCCAAGGCCTGATAGAGGCCAAGAGCAGCCAAATGATGGGGCCTGGTCTTGCTAAAACCCGAGGGCTGCCATTGAGCCAAGGCCTGCTAGAGGCTAGTGCCAGCCACATGATGGGTCCAGCACCTGCTAAAACCTGGAGCCTGACATGAGCCAAGGCCTGTTCATTTAAACAGTAATCTGTTTCTATTAATACCAGTGTCATCATATTTATAAATATAGCTATAAATATGAAGACACTTTAACACATAAACATATATATATTTTTTAATACTATTACATACGTAGAATAATTATAGTTATTTCAGACTATGTGACGCAGTTAAAATATTTTTATGAATACTACATACATAAAAAAGGTTCTTAACATATATTGAAAAGGTCAATTTTCAAAACATTGCTTTTGGAGATTTTTAATAAATATGTTATATTATATGATGAGTAAAATTAAATAAACATTAGCTTATTGCATTTACATTTGTTTATTTTCACTTTGTTGTCTAGTTGCATAGCGTTACAGAGCGAGACGGCGACGGAGTAGCTTAGAAAAGTAGACTCAAGTGTACCTGATGAGACAATGAGAATACTTCTTCACTTAATTATACTATACAGTATATTGTGGTTTATGAGTCAATGATGCCCAAACGATGTAATAAATTCATTTTGAACTTCTTCGTCGTCGACTTTCTTAGATTGCTTCAGACGAACATAACTCCAGATTTCAGGAGTCAAGACTGTCCAGGTGTGAAAGCGCAGATGTTGCACTAATATAATGGTTAACTGGAGCTTAACTCAACAATAAAGTTCAAACCCAAACTCGAAAGTCTTTATTGTTGTTGACAACGTAAATTGCATAACAATCGTCAATACATAAAATAACTACAACTACATAAAATGCCTTAAAACTAAAATTTTTTATGAATTAAAGACAATGGATGATGAAGTATTCTTTTAGAAAATAATTTTTTGAAGTTTTAACTAAAAGATTTTAAATTATTGGCTTCTGTGAACCTTGCGGCATAAATTTAAAAAAGCTTTACGCAAGAATAAACGCACGTTTTTCAAAGAAGAATGTCCTAGGTTTTGGAAGGGCCAAGGAATTATTTCCTCGGAGGTTATAAGTTGATGTTTTAATGGAAACAAGTCTTTATCTTTAAATAAATAATTCCAGAATGTATATATTAGGAAAATTAAGGAAATTCTTTTCTCTAAAAATAAATTTACATGGTTGAATAAAAAAATGACACGTACGGCCCTCTTTTGAAGAATGAATAGTGATTTAGTCTTGGAGGATTTATAATCACAAATTAATAATCCACAATTCAAGTACGTGTAGAAGCAACCGTAATATACCCTACTTGCAAACGAGGCTAACCTGCGCAAGACAGACTACTGCTAAGCTTTTTGAAAGTTTACAGATATGGTTTTGGAAAGATAAGTTAGAGTCGATCTCAAGACCAAGGAATTCCGTAGAAGAAAAATCGCCAAGGCGAAAATCACCTACAAATATTTTAGACTAGTTCGAATTTTTTCACAGGATTTTAGAAAAATCTATTAATTTTGTCCTTTTTATTTACGCTTTCTATTAGGATATTTTTCTCAAGCCATTCAAGTATAGAACTGCCTTGAGTGAAAATTTCAGTCTCTAAAAGTTCTCTGACACTATTAGAAATACTAAAAGGCGTATCATGTGCAAAGAGACAAAGGTCACCCCGATTTACTGCTAAGGGGAAATCTATTCATAATAATATAAGAATAAGTATCGGTTCCAGGTCGAAACCCTGAGGTACCCTTGCTAATGTGGGCAGTCACTAGATTCAAATGTCCGAGCAACCTATACTGTTGATGTAGGTAAAAGCCACAATCTGCTAACGGTTGAGGATGAAGGACAAAACCCAATCAAAGGCCTTACCTCTGATACAAACACGGTAGAACGTTTCGAGAAGCAGACTGTGCAGAACTACGTCAAAGTCTTTACTTTGGTCCAAAAACAAAGCATAATATGTGTGTTTATGCTCATTAAGTGAATATAGAATCTATCACATGAAGCTAAAAAATAGTATCTGAATATTAAGTTTCCTTTCTGAAAAACCACACTGTCATTTACAGATAATCTTTTTGTATTTAGGATGAATAATTACAGCGAATTGAAAAAGAGCCTCTTTAGCACTTTCAAAAAGGTTGAAATAGTTGATATTGACCTAAAATTTTCTGGTTCGTGAGGGTTCCCCTTCTTAAATAGATGCTTAAAAAGTACATTTTTAGATCTTGTGGGAAAACACCGGCCTTAAAAGACGCGTTTGTCAAAGATAATGAGGTCTGAACACAAGTTCACCATTGGCTTTTAAGATTTTAGAAGATATTCTATCCCTGCTCAAAGAAGTACTAGATCGAAGCTATCTTATGACTTTTAATACCTCACCTTCATAAGTAGGTGTCAAGTACATAGAGAAAAGTACGTTCCGATGTGTTCCGCAAGTACCTCCACAGTAGGGCTTCGTTGGGTTCAGTCGTATCCAAACTTGACTAAAAAAATAAGTTGAAACCTTCTGAGACAACATGAGGGTCTGTTTCTACAACTCCACTGGTAGTAACAAAGGAGAGAGGTATAAATAACTTTTTTTCTAACTAGAAATGAAATAATTGATAATTGACCATGCTGTCTTTTGAATGTTGTTTGTGTTTGACAGATTCTTGATTAGTATTTTAGATTTGGCGTCTCTTAATATGGTCCAAATTACGTCTTTTTTTGCCTGTATTGAATTTTTAGAGAGTGACCGGGATCCAATTGTTTGCTGGTGATGTACATTAATAACATAATTTTTCTTTGATTAAATTGATTCTTATCTCTTGAATCAACGTTTACCACCACAGTTGAGTTATGTGTAAACATGGGTAGTTTATACCAATTACATGGTATACTTTAAATAAAAATAAAAATTTAATAAATAAAATTTTATTTTAGAATTGTAAATGGATAGGGAATAAAAAAGTAAATTTATATTGTAATCCAGCGGCAGGCACAACGCGCTTGGAATCTGGTCTAGACCTGACTCGATGGCAGTGAATGCTAAAAACAATAGTCTACAGTGGACTCAATCTTTTGTTAGGCGGCGAACCTGCGTTGAGAGTGATTCAAACAGGCCTGCAGGAACAGGAGCGTAGTCGGTGTGCAGGCCATGAAAACACGCTCTGCTTCCATTCCGAGTTGAGAAGCGATAGAGTAAAGTCTTTAGTGCGAGTTTAAAGTAGTGTCGGGCGTAGGATCCGTCGGTATAGATTATTTTAATACCGAACTCCAAGACCTTCACGACCAAAGAGCTAAGTACTTTTGACTGAATTATTAAATTTTTCTAAATTTGAAAATTTGAAAATTTAAGAAGTGAATTAATTTGAAATTGGAATTGAAATTTGAAATTAACGATCAAAATTCTGTTGAGTGTGGACTAATTATATCTAAATTGTAAAGGAGTTATTTATTTAAAGTCAAACGTAAAAATTTAATTGAAATTATAGGGATTCTAGTTAAAAATTAAGAGCTACAGGTGCTGCTGCACCATATCCTGTAGGAACTTGTGAAAAATTTCTGTTGAGAACTGTTTTAGATTGTTTGAGAATTTTATTTTAAAGAAGTTTATAATTTTTATTTTATTAGTTTTGAGAAGAAGCCTATTTATTTTATTTCATACAAATTTATTCAAGATTATTATTTTATTTTATATTTTATACACACGTATTTGGAGGACAGTGAGTCCATGTTAAATCGAAAGTGCCTTGCCTAAGGAGAGTAGTAATTTTAAACTATTGTGCAAAACATTTCATTGGTGGAATACAAGGTTAATAATTGAAATTTGGATTGATTTAATAAACCTGAATATTTCTAAAAAGGTGCAGTTTTAATTTCCACCAGTATCTACTTAAATCTTATGAGTTCGATAATATTTAAGGTCATCATAATAAAAACAAAAAAATTTGTATATTAACATTTAGTATACAAATAAGTGCGCCAATCTGCTATATTCTGGTGAACCTTAATAAAATTGAACTTAGTGGTTGTTCATTAATAAGTGGCTTGGATACTGGAAATTTATAAAGTGTTTAATATTAAACTTTTAAAATGGCACTTAAGGTGGACTTGTTAACCAAGGAGGAATTGGACTATGAAATTAGGTTAAGAGGTGTGGAAGTGTCTCCTAGTCTTAAAGTGATAGATTTAAGGAAAAAGTTACGGCAGTTAATAAGTCTTGATGTAAATAGTAATTATTTGAACCTGAGTGGAAAGGTCGCTTTCAAGGAGGAATGGGATAAAATTAAGTTAAAAACCCCAAGTATTAGGAAGTAGACTGGAGGAATCCATTGAACAGGGACTAACATTGGACATAGTTAGGGTGTGAAACAAAAAATAAATCATTGGCAGCGCCGACTAAACTAACTTAAGTAATTGTTTAAAATCGAAGAAAAGGATATAGCTAAACATGTTGAAAACCGGAATAGTATATTAAGTGAATTGTTGTTAAAAATAAAAAACCTAAAAATTGACAAGGAAACATCTGATAACTTGGTGCGTAAGTTATCTTGATTCCAATCTGGAAATAGAAGGTGAGCTGGAAGAGGCTAGTAAACCGGAAGTGAAAGATAAGTCTGGTCTAAATATGAAAAATGAGGTGTTTGTTTCGGGACGGCCACATTTAGTTATAATAAACTACCGAACCCCATGAGCGTTATTTGAAAGAGTTAAAAATCTGCGATGGATTAAATGTTCAAGAATTATTAGAATTCTTTAAAATAATCTTGAAACTTAAAAAGGAAACTAGATGTACGGAAGAGGATATTATGGAGATTGCGATTTCACATAGTCAGGGAGCTCTTTTGTCGAAACTATTAGAAATAAAACAGGACAATGTCACGGGTCAAATTAATGCTTGAAATATTATTGAATTATTTCGTGCCATATCATCAGCGTGAACTTTTGAAATTTGAAAAGGTGCACCGTCCCCAAAGATATAATGAAAGCTTATCCAACTACATTATAGACATTAAGGAATCAGTAGAAGTACTTTGTTGTAATATAAATGAAAGGGATGTTGTGGAATTAATTAAGGTGGGAATTAATCCTGAAACCAGAAATAAACTAGTGTTTATGGGAAATCCAAGCACATATTCCGAACTGGATGAGATGTGTATAAAGGGCGAATAATGTAGGTTATGCTGACAACGTGAGGAAAACAGGGAATAATTTGAATGTGAATAGGAAGTCTAATGTACCGGTTAACAGCATCAGGGCGAGGCAAAGAAAACAATAACTTGTTATAAATGTAAATAGACCTGGTCATTATGCTTATCAGTGCCGGGAGGTAAACAGGAAAACCTGTTGTAAACCAGCGGAGACCTATTGTAAACCACACTCCAGCTATAAACCCCGAAAATGTAGGTCGTAATGTACAGGAGTCAAAAAAACTAGTTAGTAGGGAAAGTTCGAACAATGAGTTAAGGAAGGGCGAACTTTCCCGGTTACCTAAAATTGTGTCCAACAACAAAAATTCACATGAATTGTCTGCTAAAATTAAATCATACTTGGCAAAAGAAAAATTCGGAAAATATCAGTTCATTGCCCAGCTTAGAAATAGATTTTGGCAAGAATATATCATTAAATGTATTATTAGATACTGGTAGTAGTATAAATATAATAAGTGATAGACTGTATAAAACTATTATTAGAGAATAAGATTGTAAAGTGTTACCAGTTATCTAACCTGACATGTATGAGTGCTGAAAATAAAAAAAATGTCCGTAATCGGCAGTGTAAATATAAAAATAAAAAATAGATATGTTCACCTGGAAAGTGGAATTTGTTATAGTGAAGGACTTAGCTCAAAAGGCAATTTTAGGAGCGAACTTTATAAAACATTCTGGTTTGTTAATAGACTTGAAAAATAATTGTTGTCGATTTGACTTTAATATAGAAAAGTGTATAAAAATTTGTGCAAAATATTACAGTAGCGTGTATGAAACACCAATCACACTTATAAAATAGGATGCGAAGAGGCCAGTAATGAAATAATAAAAAATTATAAAGGAATTGTCCAACGGTATTTACCGACAAAAATTGGTAAAACTCTAGATTATGAGTATAAATTAAAAGTTAAAGATCATGAACCCGTAATACTTAGACCATATCCATTGAATCCACCTAAACAATTAAAAATAAAAAAAAATTATTGACGAATTATTGGAACAGGACATTATTCAACCAAGTGTGAGTCAGTACTCGAGTCCAGCCTTTTTAGTAGGTAAGGAAGATGGAAAATCGGAAAGATTAGTAGTTAATTACATGGAGTTAAACAAGAAGTTGGAAGGAGGAGTGAGTTATCCTATAGGCGACATGCACGAACTATATTACCATTTGAAGGGAAACAATTATTACTCAGTAATAGACTTAAACCAAAAGTTTTTATCAAATAAGTTTAGCGAAGGAAAGCCAGGAGTTAACTACGTTCTCGGTACCTTTCGGAAGTTACAGCTTTAAACGAATTCCTTTTGGATTATTAATTGGAAGTGGAGGTATTGTCGTCATATATGAATAAAATCTTAGGAGAATTGAGATTTACTTGCACTCTCGCCTTTTTGGACGATATTATTGTGTATTCGAAGACATTGCAGGAACATTATATGCATTTGAAACAAGTGTTAGAGTGTTGTTTAAAGAAAAATAATCTTACTGTGAATCCGGAGAAAGTAAAATTTTGTTATAATGAAATTAAATTTCTGGGACATTTGGTTTCCAAAGACACTATAAGAATGGACCCTGACCGTACACGGACGTTATTAGAATCTCCGAGGCCCCGGAACAAGAAAGGTATTGCGAGATTCATAGGGGATGACTGTTATTTCTCTAAAATTTATTCCAAATTATGCGGAAATAGCTCATCCACTCAATGAAATGAGGAAGAAGTCGTCCAAATTTGTGTGGGACCAAAAATGTCAGGAATCGTTCGATAAACTGAAACGAGCGGTTACCCGTCCCCCCGTGTTAGCCATCCCTGACTTCAACAAGGAGTTCACAGTCCAATGCGACGCGAGTGATAAGGCCCTCGGTTCCTGTTTATTACAGGAAGCGGACAATGGACATTTTAAAACCGGTGGGCCTATTATTCGAGAAAATTTAACGAAAGTGAGGTGAAAACTTACTACCTATCAAAAGGAAGCTTTGGCAGTTGTCTGTTCAATAAATAAATTCCGTAATTTCCTAGAAATGAGACCATTCAACTTAGTGACCGACAACTCAGCATTGGCTTGGGGTATTGTCCCACTTTCGTAAGTTAGGAAAAATTAGGGCGCTGGGTGGAGGTTTATATTGTCTCTACCATTTAAAATTACGCATGTTAAAGGTAATCAGAACCAGTAGCGGACTATTTATCTAGATTATTTCAAGATAGTGAAGTTGACCACAATGTGTTTACATGAACTAGAAAAATTAGTGAATAAGGACAAGATGAATGATAACTCTATAAAAATGAACAATGAAACTGTAAATAATAAGGACTTAGTAATAAGAGAGGAAAACAGTGTCTATAAATAGTATAAGTACGATGCCTTTTAGCTTTATGGACTTAAAAACGCATCAGAAGCAGGATGTAAATATAACTAAAATTATGGAGGGTGTATTGAACTATACCAATAGTGATGTTTACAGTGTGGAAAAAGGGGTGTTATTTTATGTGAACAATATAAAAACAATTTCTAAAAGGATCTATTTACCTGAGCACTTATTCCAAGGTGTCGTATACGAGTATTATCACAACTCATTGTCTGGCTGTCACTTCGGCATTTTTAAAAACACAAACAGAAAATAAATGAAAGGTTTTATCACCCTAAACTAAATGATTATGTGAAAAATAATGTAAAATGTTGTGAAGTGTGTTTGAAAGCAAAAAGTAGCAACTGGAGGGACCAAGGACCTTTGAACAGCAATCTGAGCAGTCGTCCAATGCAGAAGTTATATATGGATATTTATGGGCCATTACCTGCGTCTTCCAATCGAATGCAAATACATCCTGATAGCTGTAGATGACTTCACCAAATATAATTGGATAATGCCACTCAGGAAATGCACCTCAGGTAATGTAATTAATGCATTAGAAAATAATATTTTCAAAAATTTTTCTTTGCCTGAA